>NW_005179389.1:271363-374708 GCF_000350225.1 Chondrus crispus | reverse complement strand
GGGGGGCGGGTTGGGTGCCCGGGGTGATGGTGCTCTTGGCTAGTCTCTGTGACGAACGGCGGAGCGGTTTGTGATCGTGTTGCAGGGTGGGTTTGCGATTCGGGACCATAACCTGTGGTGCAAGGAACGATGCCCGAGTTTACTGAAGGAGACGGACCGTGTGCGACTAAGGAGGGGAGCGGCGCCGGTGGCGGCGGCGCTGCCTGGGGCGCTACATCTGTGCTACGTGTGTGCGTGGTACAGGTGTGTGAGCTGTGCATGGGAATCATGACATGCAGGAAACCCAGTCGTAGGTGAATTGACCCGTTTCCTCTCCACTCGGGAGAAGAAACGTATTACAAACCTCGTCTATATAATAAGATAGACAAACAGAGAAAACTAAAGTCTCGGGTCAACCTTGGGAAGTGACAATTCAACGCAAAAGCCACTCCAAATATCAGGACTCGTGATCTCAAACACATTTCTTCTGGTTCTTTACTTTGGTACCTCTATACCCTTATCCCACATTCGAATGTGTAAGTACTTCACATTGAACACACGAATTCGTGTGTTCAATGTGAAGTACTTAATCAAAACAACGTAAGCTCTTACTCTGCGTAAACCCTGACAAACCGTAGAATCACTACATATAGAGCTGGATCTGTTCTCCAGGGATATCTAGCTCATTATCATTACTGCATAACGCATATGCACTTCACCTATTGCAAATATCATCATGTGGCCTCATTACACAACGGTGCATCCCCGGATACGTTATGTCCACAAAAGCAGACAAATACAGTAGGCTATTAAAATGGCCCTCTACTGAGCACAGCTCTGAATAGATCTGACATCGTTGTCGTTCGTCAAGAAAAAGATGAAGTATCAACTCCTTGTACCCATATTTGCATTGCCACAAGGTTCCTTTGCTTCACATAATTTCAGAGTTTATGGCACCTCCTAATCTCTAGATGACATTTGACCTCATATGTGGCTACTTTCCAACTTAATACTCAACACTTGTGCTTGCTTGATAAGACCGAGAAAGACACCGTCGTCACCGTACCTGATTTCTTCGTAGCGCAAGGGTAGATTTAATGATGACTACAAGTCTTTTGCGGTTATTTTAAGAAATGTCTAGCATAACAGTTTGGGTGAACATCCTTGAAACTTGTACGGACAAGATCGAAACCAAAATGTCAGTTTAAAAAACAACTAGATATTTAACTATACTAGGTCACAATTGTCTTTTAGTGTATTAAACTGCTTTTGGGAGGGTTTGTTAGATATAATATAGGATATATACGTTGACAAGCACCAGGACAGTAGCCCATGAATAGCCAACCATTTGTCCTGTGGCACGCTATCATTAATCGACTGACGCGTCTGATTGATAATTCCGTTTATGGGGCACTGACTACCCACAAGTCTACACTAGCATTCGCGATATGCCTTATATGGAGTTACAGAACCCAAAAGGGTAGAAGCTGATTTCGTGTCAGTACAGCCTGAACAGTGGATCAGTCGGCCTCCATACTGTATATAAAGGCCGACCAAACCACTGTTGGGAAAGCAGACAACGACTGACTGAAAAGGAACGGTATTTGGCTAGAGCCTTGCGTCTGGTTCGAGCGATATTGCATAATGCAGACCGAGCAGTATTCAGGCTGAATAGACCGGTTCTTCTGGCGAGCAATTAGTTGATAGGGATACAAGTGTGGTGAACTGCTGGGTCACATCCTGCATTAAGAGTAACACGGCTGCAGCGACACGTAGATTAGAGAAGGTTCGGCATAATCAGTCCCATAGACGATGGTCCATGTCTGACATCGTGCAGTACTAATTTCTTCAATTCAGCGGAATTGGGGTTGGTTAAGTCGTACAATCTGGAATGCCCTGAGAACGCATCTGCACATGCAATGCATTATATATCCTAGTGTCGTACAGCGGCTCTAATAGAAAAATGTACAACATCTTCAAACCTTCTAAGCTTTTTCCATCAGTTCAGTTGAGAGCTAGGGGCGTCAACTAGCCTGAGACTTCGTTTTACAATAACTGAAACAAAGGGGAAGCTGTAGGAGAGCAATCTGTAGAACAAAACAGTTTAATGATAAATGATCGATGATGGGTAGTGCATGATCGGTGATCGCTTGTTACAAGGGAACCTGTAGTATATATATTGCTGGTTAGCAACCCTTCACGATTTGGTAGTCAATACAAACCCGCATCGACTAAGTGATGCAAATTCGAAACAACTGAGCGGTCTCCATGAAGTATTAGACGACCGCTCGGCTGTTGTTCAAAATTGTGGACGAATGACTGACCGTAGCTAAGTCCGAGATGTCTTGTTACATTCGCCCATTTTTAGACGTTCGACGCCCTCGTCGAACCTAAAGGTTCTGCGAGGCCTCATATTGCCGCACGAGATCCCAGCAATTCCTCAACTCAGATTTGTGCATCCAGACGGCTTCACTAATAGGTTGGCCGTCGAACTGGACGAGATAGTAGACTTTGCGGTGATCCCTCTTTTTGTCCAGGATACCGGTGACAACCTGTTCTTCAGTGCCGTCAGCATCGACAACGACGGATAGTGGGCCCTCGTGGTCGACGGGGAAATGATATTGCTTGAGCTGTGATACGTGAAACACGTTATGCGCTCTCCTCATGCTCGGCGGAAGCTCGATCACTTGGCAGTGGTGGGATGGGAAGCAGGTGATTCTTTTGTCTTTTGCCCTTTCTGTGCCGTTGTCAGTATACTGAACAACAGGCACGCTCCTTTATAGAGAATAAGAAGCCTGCCGAGAACACATAACCACCCACTAGTGTCCAGCTATCGGTGGGTGGGGAGATACTACGGAATAAGCCAACAATAGATCACGGTAGTGACCCTAATACGCGGAGATACACGCTAGAGCACGCACATGCGCGCGTAGATAAACCCTTAAAATCTCAATATGAAAAAACATACAGCAGTACGTTAAGCGTAGTAATCACGGGAGACGAATTCAGACCTGTGCAACCAAACTGTATGCCCGACGGATCATCCTGACAAGAACACATCATATTCAAGTCCCCTTCTTGCTCTTGTGTTGATCGATAGTTTCCAGTCCGATTTGGGTTCGTAGAGTCTGAAAGCGCACACGAAGAAGTGGCTTTGCGAGTAGATCTGCCAACATGCTTTCTGTAGGGCAGTACTGAACGTTAATCAAACCACGCTTGACTTGATCCCTGACGAAGTTGAACCTTATCGCTACGTGCTTGGCGTTACGGATGCCGTCGACCGCCCAGGTTATTGCGCCCTGGTTATCCTCATAGACGGGGGTAGGACCCACCGACGAAATATCGAAGTCTTGTAACAGCGCACGAATCCAGATTGCACTCTTGCATGCTTCGCTCAGCCCAATGAACTCTGCTTCCGTTGTTGAGAGCGCAACGCAATCCTGTTTCTTTACTTTCCAAAAGATCGTTGAGCCTGCGAACCGCATGAGTACACCAGATGTAGACTTGCGGTATTTCTTATCACCGGCCCAGTCGGAGTCACAAAACACTTGAAGTCCATCCGGACTTTTCTTCAAGCGTAGGGCTAAGTTTGCAGTGCCCTTGTGGTACCTGAGGACTCGCTTCGCCGCCACCAAGGCGACATTGTTGGGTTTTTCACAACAACGAGATAGCAAATTCACTGCTGCAGCAATGTCCGGTCTCGTTCGCGTCGCCAAAAACAGGAGGGCACCGATAATTTCTTTGTAGTTCCGCTTGTCCACGAGTGACATATCGCTCTGATTATAGTTGGGCTGGCATGCAGGGGTGTTGACCGGTTTACACGACTCCATCCCAAACCTGGACAGGATTTCAGAAACGTAGTGACCTTGAGACAGCCAAGCACATTCCTCACGGCGTACAAAAGACACTCCCAAGAACTGACCAAGTTCTCCCATGTCCTTCATGTCCAACTTGCTTGCCAGCATGCACTTGACAGACTTAATAGATTGCAAACTAGGTCCCATGATGATTACATCGTCCACATACAGTAGCACCCATACGGCATCACGTCGAAACAGGCACGGATCAGATCTCAGCTGTCGAAATTGCAGTTCTTCCATGACAATCTTCCATTTGTCAAACCATAGGCGCGGGGATTGTTTCAGACCGTAAAGACCTTTGCGAAGCTTCAAGACCTGTCCGTTTGCCAACGGGATGCCCGAGTTTTCTGGAGGGACAATATAGACGTCACCGTCTATATCTCCGTGTAGTAACGCAGTCCTAACATCCATCTGATGAACAAAGTACCCCTTCTGAACTGCAACAGACAGACCAGTGCGTACAGTACTGAAGTCCACAACGGGAGAATACGTGTGGTCTACATCTCCTTGCATGAAATCCTTGACGACCAGTCGAGCCTTGTATCGAGCCACAGTGCCGTCTTCGTGGAGCTTGCGCTTGAACACAAACCTTGTAGGTAGCGACTTCGCACCTTCAGGAAGGTGCACGGAAGCCCAGGTGTCATGCGCTTTCAGCGAGGCCAATTCCGACTCGATGGCTTCCTTCCACTTGGCACCATCTTGTCGTGAAGTTGCTTCGGTTACTGTAGTGGGTTCTCCGTCACATCTTGCAAGAAAAGCATTCCCAGGGTTGAAGAAATCAGGCTGGTTTCTGGAACGAGTTGGATACCTCCCAGATCCTGCTGTGGATCCTGTAGGGTCTGGCTGCACGTTGGAAGTATTAGGTGCTGGGGCAATGTCTTCCGGTATTATCGTTTCGTCATCCTGCGGCGCATCCTGAGGTTCAGACACGTCCATATTTGCCTCAGACTCGTCTTGCACTCCATGCTGAGATGGAACCGCCGGGTAGTACGTCAGTGCGTTCTGAACATCGGAAACATCGGAGGGAGTTGTTGTATGGGAAGTGGATCCCGGGGTAAACGGTTCATCGGATGGGTGATTTTCGCCTCCGCTGGATACTACAGCAGAGCCATTTTCGTCCTCCCAGACAAATGCCGACCTGTCAGCAGAGGAGTACCATTCCTTGTTGGGAAAAGAGTTCTCCAGAATGCGAATATGTCTGACAAGGACTGGGGCCTTATCACAGCGGAGCCATACTTTGTACAACTTGTTCTCAAAGCAACCGATGACCACACCATCCAGGCTCTTGGGATCCAGCTTGCGCCGCTTGTCTTTGGGTATGTGCGTCCAAGCACGACTTCCAAACACGCGAAGATGACCAACTCGAGGTTTGTTCCCGGTTAGAAGCTCGTAGGAAGTCTTTGATTCACTTCTTGGGCAAAAGAATCTGTTCCTGATATCTGCGACATGCGTGACAGCTTCAGCCCAAAAGGACTTGGGCATATTGGCATGGAAAATCATTGCGCGAGCTGCTTCAACAAGTGTCCTGTTTGCCCTCTCAGCCATGCCATTAAGTTCCGGGCTGTAGCTTGGTAAGTTCTGACGTTCGATACCATGCTCCGCCAGGTACCCATCACAAGCTACGTACTCTCCTCCCCCATCACAGTATAAAAGTTTGATAGCGCAGTCGTATTTTCGTTCAAACCACGGGTGAAATTTCTTGAACCTTGCTAGAACATCGCCCTTCCGAGCAATTGGTACAACCACGATGTAACCTGAGAATTCATCAATGAATGTGACGTAATACAGTGAGCCACCAAGGGATCTAACAGGCATCAAACCACATACATCGCTGTGGATGATCTCACCGCGACGTGAAGATCTGACTGGCTTCGCATACATTGCGTCCTTGTGCATTTTGCCCTGTGCACATGCGTCACATTCGTTAACAGACTTTTTCGTTAAGCTCAGGTCAAGTCCAGTCACTGCTCCCTTCTGTGACAATTTGCGTATACTGTCGAGATGGGCGTGTCCAAGTCGATCATGCCAGAGCTTTTCTGCATATGATTTGGCAACAAAAGCAGAGTTTCCAGAAAGAGGAATACTCTGTACGGAAAGTACATAAACGCCTCCTTGCATCCAGCCCTGAAACTCCACCAAACCATTTCGCAACACTATGCACCCATGGCGACTGAACTTGACTTGGTACCCTTTGGTACAAAGCGCAGAGCAAGACAACAGGTTGGCTTCAAGCCGCGGAACCAGTAGCACATCGCGAATGATCGTTCGGCGGTGCACAGGGGCTGCGTCGCATTCGCTGTGAACCAAGACATCCAGTGGCATGTCACCGATGCAGCAACTCTGGACAGTGGCTCCGTTTCCGATTACGATCTGTCTCGGGGTGATCTTTCTGGCATTCACGAGCCAATCGCGGTGCTTGACCATATGGTCCGATGCGCCAGAGTCCAGCAAGATGGTATCCGCACGCCCTTTAAATCCCGCCATAAGCATGGTGGCATGATGCGCGGTGCCTTGCTTTGAATCCACAGACACCTGAAGATTGTTTCCTTCATTCTTTTTACAGTTCCGAGAACTGTGACCCAGTTGGCCTCATTTCCAGCAGCGCCTTTCATGCTGGCGTTTCCAGTTCTGCTGACAGTTAGATCCATGAGAACTACCACGCACGTTAAGAGCCAAAGAACTGCCACCGTTACTGCGAGAAGTCAGCCGCGATGCAGTGGAGGCCCATACCTTTTCATCGTACTCCTGCAATAAACGAGCGGTCACATTCTCCCAAGTGAGCTCTTTCGCACCGGACTGAAGGGCAGCGACAACGTGACCAAACGGGGATTTCTCTTTGTCCCCAAAAGACGCCATAAGCATGGCCACTTGCATTTCTCCTGACACGGGGCTCCCCATAGCATCAAGTCTGTTGTAGATTTCTTCAAACTCATCAATGTAGTCCGACATGGCTTGAGATTTGTACTGTATTCGTGCAAGCTTGGTCTGAAGCTGCACACGAGTGACCATGTTTGAGACAGCATAGCGCTCCCGGAGTCGACTCCACATCTTGAATGGATTTTCGCGTTCAGATAAGCACATTCGAAGCGGCTTGTCTCCTAAGCCCTGAATCAATATCTTGCGAGCCTTGACGATTGCCTCCTTTTCATCTTCCGAAGGACGCTGAGTACCGTCCCCGACAGTATCTGTCACTACGACAGAAAGGGCTCCTTCTGCCTCCAGAGCGGCCTCCGTGCGGGCACACCACAGTTGAAAATCTTCAGTAGGTTGCCCGCGAAACTTGTAAATTTTGCGACTGTCCTCCATTACAGAGGTGTACTGCAAATCAAATGCAAACTGTTCCGATAGTCACGTCGTTCCCGGCGAGAAGAACGAAGTTGGTAAAAGAAAGTTACAGGGTGGCTGGGCCCATAACCACTTGGCAGTGGTGGGATGGGAAGCAGGTGATCCTTTGTCTTTTGCCCTTTCTGTGCCGTTGTCAGTATACTGAACAACAGGCACGCTCCTTTATAGAGAATAAGAAGCCTGCCGAGAACACATAACCACCCACTAGTGTCCAGCTATCGGTGGGTGGGGAGATACTACGGAATAAGCCAACAATAGATCACGGTAGTGACCCTAATACGCGGAGATACACGCTAGAGCACGCACATGCGCGCGTAGAAAAACCCTTAAAATCTCAATATGAAAAAACATACAGCAGTACGTTAAGCGTAGTAATCACGGGAGACGAATTCAGACCTGTGCAACCAAACTGTATGCCCGACGGATCATCCTGGCAAGAACACATCATATTCAAGTACACGTTATGCGCTCTCCTCATGCTTGGCGGAAGCTCGATCTTGTACGCAACGGGCCCTTCCTTTCAATCACCGACAAAGGACCTAGCTACTTCGCGCACCATTTTCGAGGGATGTCCTGTCGCTTTGCGACATTCAGAGCCTCTACGTTCAGAAAAAATAAGTCTCCAACATTGAATTCCACATGCTGCCTCCGCTTGTCGGCGTGGTGCTTCTGCCGTGCTCGAGCATTGGCTAAGTTTTCTTGTTCAATAGCTCTGGAGGCCTTTCGGCGTTCTGAATCGTCGAAAGCTTGTTGGCATTGAGTAGAACACTGAGCCAAACTGCCGGAAAACGGCGTATGTGGGATCCTCCCTAGATCCACCTCAAACGGAGACAGCCCAGTGCTGGCATGCCTTGATGCGTTATACTCAAACTCAAATTCGCTTAGTGCCTTATCCCATTCCTTCGGGCATCTCTAAATACTGCCCCTTAGCATCGTGGAAAGTGTTCGAATCATATTTTCGACTGGCCGTCGGTTTCCGGATGTCCTCTGGTCGCCATTTTACGGCGGACATCAACGAGTTCCATGAGACACTGCCAATAGTTTGCAGTAAACTTCGGGTCTCTGTCGGAAACAATCTCCAAAGGGACACCATGATTCGTGAAAAGTCTCTCTCGGAAGAGTTGCGCGACATCTTGAGCACTGGCAGTCTTTTTCAGTACTGAAAAAATTCCTCGCTTAGACAGTTTGTCTACAATGACGAGAACCGCATCGAGACCATTGGCTGAGGTCGGCAGTTCCGTGAGGAAATCGGTAGTAACCAAATCCCAACATTTCTCAAGTATGGCAAGAGGACATAGCTCTCCAGACGGTAGGGAG
Source organism: Chondrus crispus (assembly GCF_000350225.1). Classification (NCBI taxonomy): domain Eukaryota; phylum Rhodophyta; class Florideophyceae; order Gigartinales; family Gigartinaceae; genus Chondrus; species Chondrus crispus. The sequence continues at coordinate 366,207 of NW_005179389.1, read as the reverse complement.
TTGCGCTTCTTGTTTGCCTGGCATTCCTGGCATCCTTTGACGTACTTGCGGACGTCTTCATACATCTTGGGCCAGAACGCTTGCCGTGTGCAAGAGTTGAAAACTTTGTCAATTCCGAGGTGCCCAGTATCGTGAAAATGCTTGATCATCTCGAGACGCAACCCACTTATGTTGGGCACGTAGACCTTTTTTCCACCGCTACCTGTCCAGTGTATGAAACTATCGTCATAAGCGTAGTTCGCCTGCTGAATTGAAACCTTTCGATCTTCAGGCTCCTCTCCGTCGCGCAAGCAGACGAGCGATTTCATTGCCCATTGGTCCTCAGTATAAGCTCTCTTGATACGATCTGGAAATGCAGGGTCCTGAAATGATAGTCCTTTCAGGGCCACGGCTCGGATATGGTCCGGCCGTCTGCGCAAGCCGTCAGGCACGATGTGTTTAGAACCTGGCACAATCTGCACTTCAAACTGGTGTTCTTGCAAAGCGTCCAACCAGCGAAATTGTCTGCCGGTCAGCTTCGGTTTTGTCTGAAGGTACCGAATCGGCTCATGGTTTGTCAACAAGGTGAACCTGCGACCACGCAAATAAGTGCTCCATTCCCGAAGAGCAATTTTGAAGACTAGAAGCTCTTGATCGCCTGTGTCACAATTTGTCTCTGCGTCGGACAACCTGTGCGATAGAAACGGAACAGGATGCCCTTCCTGTTGGAGCGTAGCTCCGACGGCATACTTTGAGGCATCAGTGGACACGGCAAAGTCTTTGTCAGCGGAGGGGTGTGGCAGTACAGGGGCGGTAGTGAGCGCAGATTTGATGGATTTGAAGGCTTCAGCCTGATCCTGGTTCCAAAGAAAGACTTTGCCGCGCAATACATCAGTGATAGGTTACATAATTAGAGCGTATTATTTGATAAAGCGCCGGTAGAAATTCGCCAATCCCACAAATCTTTGAACGTCCTTGGTAGTTCAGGGTGTGGGCCATTCGAATATGGCATCATAGAGCCGTTTTTGCATCTCTATACCGTCAGAGCTGATCTTAAAACCAAGAAAATCGACTTGTGCTACACCGATGTTGCACTTGCTGCGTTTTGCGTACATTTTATGTTTCGCAAGATATTGAAAAGTCTTCGCAAATGAACGGTGTGTTCTTCAACTGAAGAGCTGTACACCAATACGTCGTCCAGAAAAAGCACAAGACAATCTCCATTGAGTTCTTGTAGAAGCGTTGTAAGTAGTCTGGTGAAGGATGCTGGGGCGTTGGTCAGCCCAAAGTATAAAACACGCCATTCGAAAGATCCAAATCGCGTTTTTATTGCAGTCTTGTGGCAGTCCTCCTCCTTTATCGTCATTTGGTGATAGGCCCCGATGAGATCGATCTGGGAGAAGACTTTTGCTCCAGCAACCTGTTCCAATGCCTCGTTGATAAGTGGGAGAGGGTTGGAATCTGGTATTTTTATCTTGTTGAGAGCACGGTAGTCACACACCATTCGGAGGTCGCCGGTCTTCTTTTTCACAAAAAATACTGGTGCGCCATATACTGATGATGATGGCCGAAGCAAGCCCTTCTTTAGCATCATTTGCAGCTCTCGTTTCAGCTCTCGGAGCACCTCCGTGGACAGTCGAATCACTGGGCGAACAGGACGGGGCTGATCGGATTTCAATTTGATTTCGAAGTTGACGTCCCGCCAAGGAGGTAGTTCATTAGGTAATTCATCAAGAAAAAAGTGGCTAAATTTGTCCACTATGTCAGCGAAATCTTAAGATTTCTCTGACATAGTGGACAAATACCAGCAAAATCACAGTATCTCAATTGAGATACTGTGATTTTGCTGGTATTAGGACGAACTCGTACGGCAAAGAGCTCACAACGCTTCTTTTTGACTAAGTCCCTCATTTTGCGGAGCGAGATACTCTTCATCTGAATAGGTGTTGGTTGATTTGTGTGATGGCGGGGTCTCAAGACCCATTTGGATCCGTCCTTTCCCGTAATATGAACTGTATTTGTGTGCCAGTCAACCCTTGGGTTGTCCTTTGCAAGCCATTGTCGGCCCAAGAAGATGTTTGTCGTCAACCTCCTCTGGCATACGTAGGAAATAGATTTTTTCTTCGGACAGGTAGCCGTCGATATAGAGTGTACCTGTAGTAGAACCTTCTACTTGTATTGCCGAGCCATTGACAAGCTCGACCGCATCGACATCAGAAGTCGACACTTTCAGGCCGCACTTGATGGCAGCCTTCCGAGACATAAATGCGTGCGTAGCCCCAGGGTCAAGGGACGCAATTGCAGCCCAGTCATTTAAGACAGCGTCGTATTGCATCTCGGTCTTCGCTCCCACCTCGACGCTGGAGAGGGTTGGTGTGGTCTTGTCACCCACACCTTGGTCCGCCGCACTACTGTGCGGCCTTAGCCTTTTTTCTGGAAGCTGCCGTCAGCTGTGACACCACCATCTGTCTTTCGGCATGGGTGGGTAGGGTCGCTCCAGAGAGCCCCGCCACACTTACAACAGCGGTCGTTCACAAGATACAACCTCCCTTCGCCTTTCTTAGCTGGACCCCAACACAAGGCGTGGGTCCCTTTTGGTGGTGGTGTATTCGCCCTTTCGACTTGTGGGCCCCGCACTAAAGGAGCCATCTGCATTACGGTTAGGAAACTTCGATCCTTTTCCATGCGAGCTGCCCTATGTGTTTGGTTTTTCACTATCAAACTCTTCCGAGAAGGCAAACTTTCGAGCGAGGTCGTACCCTTTTTGCATCTTTTCGAAGCTTCCAGTCGGCAACTCCTTGATAAACTCCTTTTGATACCTGCCGGGCAGGCCATTAAAAAAGTAATTGTAAGCTCTTTCTCAGACGCATCTGCAAGCTCGAATAGGTCGATGAAGTCGTTGATATGCTTGTCCATGCTTGAGAACTGTAGTATAACGACAGGTGTGCGCGCGGGGAGGTTATTAGCCGTGCGGCCGTGCACGGTGCACACGTGGGCGGGTGTGCCCATGTGTAGGGAGCGCGCGCGTTGACCAACCGGCCGTGGCGTGGCGCACGTGTACAGTAGCTCACGTGTCGTCCGTGCAGTAGTCTACGCGTGTTACGTGTTACGTGTGCGCGTTAGCACACGTGTCATCCGTGCGGTAGTCTGTAAGCAACACGCGTGTACAGTAGTGCACACGTGTAGTAGCAGCGTCCGTGCGGTAGTAGTAACTAGGGCTCTAACTTTTTAATTGGGTACAGTACCCGGCACGCACTAGGCGGCAGGTACTATACTACTGTACTGGGACAGGTGTCCGAGGCGTCCCTCTGAGGGGTTAAGACCTGACACCCGTCCCTACCGGTAAACTGGGGCAAGCTCGCCCCCGTCCCTTTCGCGCCTATATACGCCCGTTTCGGTTGTCTATCGCGCGCGCTGGCTTCTAACCCGTTACCGGTCGCTCCCGTTCACGCACCACGGGGCGACTGCGCGTAACCGGCCAGTGAGCCACTCCCTTTTCGCGAGCTCGTCCGATCGGTTCAATTAGCGCGTCGCGTCCACGCCGCGTGCTCCCTCGCTATAGCCTCCGCCTCTCACCCAACCCAGGGCGGAGAGGAGTTATCCCACATTTTGGTACTCTTGTGGAGGGAATAACTCTAGAGGTTGAGGCGCACGCGTAGTCGCTCGATCGCGTGCAGAATCGTACGGACGGAAAAGGTTGAGAAATCACCGCGTCGATCGCGAAGCGTATTCGACGATGAACCGACCTGAAGAAGGGGGAGACTCCGCCTCCGGGCGTCTGAGCACCCGCAGTGGCAGTGCCGCACCGCGCCCCCGGGTGGAGAACCCGGAAGCCCTGCTGCGACCACCACCGCGACCGGGCCGCACGCGAACGTCCGCATCGGATGTTACGCCGGCCGTGTCGGCAGGCACTGAGAATCGAGTCCAATGGATGGTCGACGCAATTCAGCCGCGCGTCCAGGCCTGGGTCGAGGAGTTCCTTGCTACGGAACTCCCCCAGGTAGCGCGCGTATGCCTCGACCGAACGGTGCCCGCGCTCGTGGACGCGCACGCACGCAGCGCGATACCACCGATTTTGGACGAACTTCTACCCGCTCAAGTCCAATGCGAGGTGGTGACCGCGCTCACCACTGTGGATGAAGACTCCCCGTCCGGTACGGCTCTAAAGGGAGCTATCAGCTCCGCCGTGGCCAATCGTCTGGCCACGACCTTCGCCGGAGCAGGAGTCGACGCACGCGAGCAGCGCGACTCAACCGCTCCGGATTCTACGCTAACGCACGCTGAACCGATCGGCGCCGCACCCGGGATCGGTACAATGGCCCCTCACCCGGAGGGTAAGACCATTTACCTCCCACCAATTTATGGTGCTACAGGAGGGCCCACAGAAAATGGCCCTCCCGTACTCGCCGATACGGCTGGCCGCGCGGGACAGAAAACCGCCTGGGGCGCTTCGCGACAGAAAAGCGACAGCCGTATCGGTCGAGCAGAAGAAGCGCACCCGGCGCTCAAGGCTACACCTCGGAGGGTACAGAAAACCCCTCCGAGGAAGAAGACACAAGACGTCGCCACAGGGCGACGCGCATGAACCGCGACGGACGCTACGCGCGATACCGCGATGCCGGAGGGGTCGGTTACCCCTCCGATGATAACCGCGAAGGACGCTATACGCGATACCGCGATGCCGGAGGAGGTGGATACCCCTCCGATGACGAGGACACCGAGTCGGACGGATCGCGCAGAAGCGACCGCAGAGGCCGCAGTGCGCGCGACCGACGTCGGTTCCGGCGAGAAGAATCCGATCCGGAGGGCTACAGTAGCCCCGGCGGAGAAGGAGACCGCCATCGCAGGGGCAGAGACCGCCGGTCTGCCCCGAGGCGGGATCCGAAACGGTTGCCGGTGATCAGGCCGCTGAACGACCTGTTCACCAAGGCCGTCGACTACCGCACGTATAGGCTGGAGAACCGCAGCGCGCGGTACGACGCGAGTACCGCGCGGCGAGTTAACCGTTATCGGAAGAAATTGGACGTCCAGCTGAAAACCCACACGTTCGGTGGTCAAGATGCAATCGCGGTGCTAGGGTTTCTCGCGCGCTTCAAGATGTCCTGCGACCACAATGGGGTCAGCGAAGGCGCGGCCGTATGGTGTTTCCAGTTCTATGTGACTGGGCAGGCTCACGCCTTGCTCCAGTCCAGGCTACACGGGAACACCATGGCGGTCGATGCGGAGCAACGCGATATGCTCGAATCCTACGCGGAAGTTGTTAACTTTTTATTACGCACGTACGCGACGGACAAAGTTATTTCCGAAGCGGTCGGTGATGTCACCTCCTTCCGTCAGAGCTCTAATATGACGGAGGAGGTGTACAGTAACCAGTTGTGGGACAAGGCGTTGCGCTGCGGAACCGTATTTTCGGACAGGCGCTTGAAGTCCCTTTTCGTTGAGGGACTTCTGCCAGCGACGTGCGCGCAGGTGCGGAATTGTCTCGCGACGCATCCGGGGGTGGACTACCAAGCGGTGGCACGCTACGCGCAAGCGATAGGCAAGGCGCACCTCTCGGCTCGGAGACAGGCGACCTCGTTCGCGTCGCCTCAAGCACCGTCCGATTCGGTGAGGAGATTCACGCGCAACGCGCGGACAAGGCCCGTGCTGTCGGTCGAGTCTCTATCTGAACTCCCAACAGCGCGCGGAACCGAAACGGAGGAGATACTGGCGGTGACAGACCAGTCGGCGACGCCGAGCTCGCTTAGCTCGCCACCGACTAGCTACCATCCGTCACCGGCCTCGTCCCCGGCGGGCGCACCGATGGCGCCCGCCCAACAGGGTGACGCGCGCGCATATCCGTACGGAAGGCCAGTACAGAACCAGCGGTTCCGGTTCTTCAACCAAGGATTACCTGGACCCCCGCCGTGTCGGTTCTGTTTGGACCTGACCCACCGACAGGAGCAATATCCTGTGGTGGCGGATAGCGCGCTGCGTTCGAAGCTTTTGCAGGCCCGCGAGGCCAATTATCAAAAGCTTCGGATCCGTCAAGGTCTCCGCCCAGGTTCGCCGCTCGAGGGTCAACCGCCGACCGCGTGGCCAAATTCGCGTGCATAGGCTCCCACGGGCATCAACGTGGTCGACCCGCGCGAGACCGTCGAATCGGAAGAACCCGCGTTACCGCTGACGGACGAGGGGCCCGAGGACCTTGGGTTGACGGAGGAAGGTCACCGCAACAGTCGGACAACGACGCGCGATGATGCGCGCCATCACGACGGTTCTAGATTCGGGCGCCGGCCCGAATCTAATCCACCTACGCTGTGTGGCAGAACCGTGGCGCGCTGCCATCCAGTCCGCGCGGAGCCCGCCGCTCATCGACGCTTCGAATAGGTCAATGAAGGCCCTCGGCGAGCTCAAGCTGTACGTCCGGATCGGTGAGTTCGTCGCGCGCGTACCGTTCTTGGTCGTCACCAACCTTGCGGTGGACTGTATCCTCGGAACCACGTTCCTGGATCGCCACGTGATGGTGATTCTGCCACCGCAGAGGAAGGTGCTGTTCCATCATGCGCCGTCCGTAGCGCTGACGGGAGTCACTCCCTCGAGGCACGACCGCAAGATGGCCTCGAGGGGACCGTCGCAGCAGCTCCCACAGGAGGAAAATTCGGCCGACCGGAAGCGCGCGCAGTTCCCGACGAACGTACCGTCACGGAAAATTCGCGTGGTCAAGGGGGTCACGATACCCCCGATGACCCAAGCGATGGTACGCGTCGTAACACCGGTTGGGGGGCTTTGCTTCCTGCAAAACCACCCCAAAACGGCGCATAAGAATTTATGCCTGATGGCCCAGGGGGTCATGGACCTCTTCCCGGGCGAGCCGTTTACGGTGCTTGTTAGCAACTTCGGAAACCGCGCGGTCCACGTCCCCAGGCATACCGTTGTTGGTCTCGCGTTGCAATCCCCCACACACATCCTGAAACTTGGCGTGTCGGTCCCCGGAGAGGCCGACGCTAAGGAAGGGGGAGGGAACAAAAATAATTCCTCGACCGCTACGAAGGAACAGGCGCGACGCGAACAACCAGTTACGGACGATGGCAGAAGAAAATCCTCCACCGCTACGGAAGGATACGCGCGTCGCAAAGAATCCGCTACGGACGAAGGCAGGATTAATTCCTCACCCGGGGGGGAAGGCGCGCGACGCGAAGAACCGGAAACGGACAACGCCCACGGTGGTAATCCCGCTAACGCGGATGAGCGGACCGATACGGACGCGGAGAAGACCCGCTCGTGGGAAGAAGACGTCCGTATTGGTGTAGAAGACAGTACCGTCCGGTCGGAAATTATGGACATGCTGTCCGAGTTCAAGGACATGTGGTCCGGCCACTTGGGTAAGATAGATGCTACGAAGCATCGCATCGAGCTGAAGCCCGGTGCGAAGCCGATCTACCAAGCACCCTACCGAGCCGGACCCATCGCGCGCGAGAAGGAGAAGAAGGAAATCGACCGCATGCTGCGCGCGGGAGTCATCGAACCGACATCGGCCGAGTGGGCGAGCCCCGTGGTCTTCGTCCCTAAAAAGGACGGGACCATGCGGTTCTGCGTGGACTATCGCAAGCTAAACGCCGTTACGGTTCGCGACTCCTACCCACTACCGCGCATGGACGAATGCATCGACTCGCTCGGCGATGCCACTGTCTTTACCACGCTAGACTGTAATAGCGGGTATTGGCAGGTGGAGGTCGCCGAGGAGGACCGCGATAAAACTACGTTCGCGTCGCATTCGGGCCTCTACCGCTTTCTGCGCATGCCGTTCGGTCTCAAAAACGCACCCGCGACATTTCAACGGGCGGTCGACATCATCCTGTCCCCCCTGAAATGGGAGACCGCGCTGGTCTACCTCGATGACGTCATCGTCTACTCGCGAACCGTTACGGAACATGTGGCGCACGTGGGCGAGGTACTACGGCTCCTACATACCACGGGCGTGTCGCTAAAATTGGTGAAGTGCGCGTTTTTCGACACCTCCGTAACCTATCTCGGGCACGTCATCCGTCCGGGACGGTTGGAGGTGGAGCGACGCAACGTCATCGCAATCGAGCGCGCGCGCGCGCCTACGAACCAAACGGAACTGCGATCCTTTCTCGGGATGTGCAACGTTACCGACGGTTTGTGCAAGGATTCGCGAAGATCGCCGCGCCGCTGAATAAGAAGACCGGCAAGAATCAGCCCTACGAGTTCGAGATCTTAACCGATGCGAAATACGCGGCGTTTGAGGAATTGAAGCGGCGCTTCGTGTCGCCGCCAATCCTCGCGCTGCCCCGCTACGGACGGAAATATAGGCTGGACACCGACGCGTGCGGACACCAAGTGGGTTGCGCCCTTCTGTAGTGCAATACCCGTCTCGGGTAGGGGGGGAGGAAGGAACTGAAAAAGGAAAAAATTGAATACGGTAGTCTGGGGTTGGGGGACACACGTGTGCGACGAAGCGCACGATTATTTTAATTATTTAATTTTATTTACTAATTAGATCTAGAATCTAGAGCCGGGAGCTACTGTACTCGCCCCGGCGGGGCTCTGTATAACTTAGCCCTTTGACCGAACAAGTCAATAAACCAACCCGAGTTGCCGGAGTTGAATGTCGCCTTGGTCGAAGTCCGTCTCTATCAAGACGCTCCCTTTTGCCTAAGCCTACGGCATCCTCTATCGCTCGGGGTTCCCTTTTCTCTTTCCTTTATTTCCCTATCCTTTTCTATCTCTAATTCTACCTATTTTTCCCTTATCTTGTGTTGGTGCCATCGGCCTCGGTTGCGACCGAACCGGTGTAGGTGTTTCGAGCCATCGGGCGACACAGTTGACGTAGCGCTGCTACTGTGACCCATCTTCCGACGGAGACTGTTGCAACGACGTCTCCCTCGAAGGGCTCCGTCGTATTACGAGCCAGTGTTGGTACCATCGGTATCGGTTGCGACCGAACCGGTGTAGGTGTTTCGAGCCATCGGGCGGCACGGTTGACGTAGCGCTGCCACTTTCATTTCATCCCGTCGGGCTGCGTTGCGACGCCCCCGTCGAAGGACTTGTCGCGTTACAAGGTGTCGAAGAAGCTCAACGAGCATTGGCCTTACAACCCAGTGGAACCGGGGTACCTACGTACGCGCCCCACTCCACACTCGTCGAGCAGATCTCTTCGCAAGTCTCTACCACACCGATCCCGGGCCGGGCTATTTCTCTGTCCCCCCCCCCATCAGGGATCCGAGCTACTACGAGTCGCAAGCTCGTTTAAACGGAGAAGGGAGAGTCGGACACTCCGTAGCGCTGTGCCGTCGGCAGTTCTTCATTTTGTTGCTGTTGTTGTTTTTGCTGGACCATCAGACCGCGGTCTCTGCCCGACAGGCGCATTGCACTACAAAAGTGGTCTCCCGACCTAGAATTTTTGTTTACTGTTCAGGAGACCCGACCTAGAATTTTTGTCGACGACAGTCTCGGTCTGGAGACACACTACAAAAGTGGTCTGGGCAACGGACTCTTTTTTTATTTTCTTTTTGTTTGTAACCTTTTTGCTGCGTAGGTCCGCTCGTACGAGCGATGTCAACAAGCGCACCCGGGGACGTCGGTCCCGGGGCGAGCAGAGCCGGATCGGCACGAGCGTCGAGGATTCCGAGGGGTCCTCGCACCCGGAGCCAGGCCAATACGGCCACGGACCCCGGAGATCAAGAATCCCCTACGGGGATAGCCGCCGACAAGACCGACCTCGACGAGAAGTTGGAGAAGATGAGCAGCGAAATTCGCGAAGAAGCGAAGAAAAATCTCGAGGCTGAATTAGCCCTCGTCCGGAAGCAACTGGAGTTGCAAGCATCCGAGTTCCACACCGTTTTGGGAGAGCTGTCGGCTCGAGTGGATCTCGTCGAGAAGGAGCGAGGTGAGGCGACCGACGGTCTGGAGCCGGAGGTCCTAGCCTCGTTGAAAATTTCGGTCAAGGACGCGAGGCGCGACGCGAATCAAGCCTTGGAGTCCTTAGGAAAATTTAGAACGAGCATCGATGACCGATTCGATCGCGCCGCGCAACGTTTCAAGGACCTCGAGCAGGCCGCGGATCAAGCTCCGCAAGGATCGGACGACGAGCCGCTCCCTTCGGGTAGAGAGGGGGACCGTCGGTCGAAGAAGGACAAGCCCGCTCGGCAGCGGAGTTCTAAGTCGAAGCCCTCGAAGACGGACAAGCGACGTGCAAGCAAGGGTCACTGTAGTGACGATCCGGAGAACCGCGACTCACAGTCGGAGTCGCTTGGTCCCTCCGAAGATGGTAACGGCGGTTCGTCGAACCATTCGGGCGATTCCGAACGCCGTTCAGAAGACGGAAACGGAATTTCGTCAAGCAAGAAAATTTCCTCCAGACGAGGCGGAGTCACTTCGTCCGCCTCGCGGAGAGACAAGGACGCGGAGCCCGAAGATGTCGCAACGCGGCGCGGGCCGCGATGGGAGGAGTTGGAGGAGCTGAATCCGACCAACTACCTCTTCAAGAAGTTACTTTCGTACCGAACGTACCGCTTGCGGAACCCGCAGACATATTTGTCAAGTTCCCGGCGGACCGCCGTGCGAAAAATTAGGAGAGATATTCCGCCTAAGGTGAAGAAGGACAACACGTTCACAGGAGAGGACGGGGTCCTTGTGTTGGATTTTTTGGCAAAGTTAGTTCAAGGGTTTGATACTCAAGAAATGAACGAGGGGCAAGCGATCCGCCTGTTGCCTGAATTTTTAAGCGGCATCGCCTTGAGACAGTACAATTCGGTGTCTCAGACGGCCGGGGCCCATCACGGAAAGATATCCGTTTGGCCAGAGGCCGTACAGTGGTTGTTGAGGAGTTTCGCAACCGACGAGGCGATCCGTCAAGCCGTGCTCGCATTGCGAGAAGTTCAGCAAAGACCGTCTGAAGACGAGATGGAATTTTATATCCGTCTGACGGACGCAAGCAATCGATGTGGAAATGTACATTCGATGGAAGAACAAATGACGATGTTTATTGAAGGACTCGATTCGAGTATCAAGCCGATGGTATCTCAATACCGGCAAGACAATCGGGACGTTTCATTTTTGAGACTAGTGAATTACGCGAAGGCGCATGGCTCGGCGAGCCGCGCTAAGGACAAGAAGACCAAGAAGGTCACGATTCAGACGCCGTCGACGGTCAGGGCGGGGAAGAAGCCGAGGGCTTCTTATCCCGGTCGCAAAAGTCACGCCGCCGTCCATTTAGCCGAGTCCATTTGAGCGTCAGATGAGCGCGGTGCGCATGGAAGTAGCGAAAATCACTACGAAGGAGCGTTAGTAGCCGAAGGCGAGTTCATTGAGCCATCGGAGGGCTACGGACACGAGGACTACGGGGACAGCGGGTCGTCAACTTTACCGACGCCTGCATACACGACGGAGTCGTTTTCGGAGCCCACGGATCCCGTGATGATGTTTCGGGGGCGCGGCCACACGCCGGCGTCGCGCATTCCGATGGAAGACAAGGGTACGACGTTTCGAAGGCCCGGCTGGATGGGAAGGCGGCAACGCCAAGGAAGCCCGCCGGCCCATGGAGGACCTAGGACGCCGTATCCCGTCAAGACGCACGGTCTGGTGTCATATCATTGCTATGAAAAGGGGCACGCCGCGCCAACGTGCATTCCTTCCCTCCGGGAAATGCACCGAGTTTTGGAAAATTATGAGACGTTGTCTCCGATGGAGAGGTTAGGGATACCATCGACGAGTTACCTGAAGGTCAAGAATTGGTTCGATTCGCAGACGGCGAGCACGCCGAGTGCTTCAACGCCGAGGTCGAACCAACCCTTCAGAGGGCCCACGGCGGGGCCCGCGCCGTCGGATGTGAGAAAGATCCCGCAGCGGCAGGAAAACTAGAGAGGGGAATCTCGCATGAGTCGCGAGAGGCACAGGGTCGACGTACTGTGCCCGGGGCTCAGCCCCGTTCCCCGTCTCCAAAGGAAAAATCAGGCCTCGAGGAGGAGGTTGTTGGATTGGTGGATAAGCCCAAAGGGCCAGCTCAAGTCAAGAAAATTTTGAGCCGAGCCCGAGATCATCCGCTGGAAGAAGTTCGAAGACCCTGGTACAGGGTTAAGCGAAGGGAGTGTCCCGAGAAGATCTTGGTCCTTGCGCGAAAAAACTACAAAGTTTACGCGGACATCGGACCCACAATTGGATTGATGAGCCGGGTGTTGTCTGTTTTAGACACCGGTGCGGGACCAAACCTTGTGCGAAAATCGGAACTCCCAGCTGGAATGGAATCTCTAGTGTCCTACGGACCGACCCAAGATATCGGCGACGCGAACAATAGGCCACTCCGGACTCTCGTCACAATAAGAATGCCTGTGAGGCTTGGAAAATTTGTGGCCGCAGCCGAGTTTATTGTATGCAAAAAACTAGCCGTCCCGCTAATTCTAGGCGCGGACTACTGTGACCGGTTTGTGGAAGCAATTTATCCAAGGAAGAAAACGGTTGAGTTGGCGGATTTCTCGGAGGTTCCGATAGTTAGGCGGTTCTCGACGAGAAAAGGGAAGAAGAATCTCGTCGCGGGAGAGGACGAGAATGATGGAAAGGGGGAGCGAATTTCCCCTAAGGTAAAAGTGGCAAGAGCCACGACTATCGAGCCAGGGACGCAACGCGTCGTGGAATGCACCTCGAAGAGGGCGGGCTTGGTGGTGGTTCAGCCGTACTCGTCGTTGTACGAAAGGCACGGGTTGACGTGCACGAATGGTGTCGTTCAGGTTGAGCCTGACAGGCCATTTCGTTTACTCGTTGCGAATTTCAGGACGTACCCTGTCAGGGTGCAAAAAGGCCAAGTGGTGGCAGAATTATTACCGCACCCGAGAGCCGCGCTCGAGAGCAAAACCACCATTGGTGAAGTTCTCGGAATCCAAGAAAGGAAGAAGGAGAATTTTCCTAATTCCACCAAGGCGCCTACGGGCGAGACAGGATGCGAACCGTCGGATCAAGGCCGCGAGGACCAGCCAGAAGAACGGTCGGCAGGGCTCTCCGCGTCGGCATCTACGAAGCCGCAACGCAGGATTGAGCCGCCACCGCCGGACGTGGAGGACCTCGACCTGAGCCACGTACCGGAACGGCTGCGCGAGCGGTTCCGTCGGATTTTGAAGAAGTATTCAAGGATGTGGGATGGGACGCTTGGCGAAATTAATACCACCGTCCATCGGATCGAGTTGACACCCGAGACCCGCCCCATCGCACAAGCCCCGTATCGGGCCAGGCCTAAAGCCCGCGAAGTAGAAGATGCAGAGGTGCAGAAGATGTTGGAGGCAGGAGTGATAGAACCAGCGCAGTCAGAATGGGCGTCGCCCGTGTTGCTGGTGCCAAAGCCGGATGGGTCAATGCGTTTTTGCGTAGACTACCGCAGGCTGAACGCAGTAACGGTGAAGGACACGTACCCCTTACCGCGCATGGATGAGTGCCTGGACTCGCTTGGTGGCACCAAGGTTTTCTCCGCGTTGGACGCGATTTCGGGATATTGGCAGATGCCTATCCCTGAGTGCGACCGCGACAAGACCGCATTTTCGTGTCACTCAGGTCTGTATCGCTTCTCAAGAATGCCCTTCGGGCTAACTAACGCGCCAGCGACGTTTCAGAGAGCAATGGATATCCTGCTCTCTCCGTTCCGTTGGAAATGCTGTTTGGTGTATCTAGACGACATAATTATTTTTAGCAAGTCGTGGAAGGAGCACATCGTGCACGTGGATGAAATACTTTCCGTATTGGAAAAGGCAGGTGTCAAGCTCAAGCTTCGCAAGTGCGAATTTTTCGTGGAAAATATCAAGTACCTGGGCCACGTCGTCCGCCCAGGTACGCTAGAAGTCGATGTCGCGCGAACCGCCGCGTTGGAACAAGTGCGGTACCCGCGAACACAGACACAGCTCAGGAGCTTCCTGGGACCCTGCAATGTCTACCGCAGGTTCGTTCCGCAGTATGCGAGAATTGCGCAGCCTCTAAACCAACTACTGAAAAAAGAACAACCGGTCCAGTTGGAAGGATTCGACGAACCGTGCAAGAAAGCTTTTCACAAGGTCAAGGACGCCATCTTGGCACCGCCGGTGTTGGCGCTGCCGAAGAAGGACCTACCCTACTCGGTAGATACCGATGCAAGCGACTACCAAATAGGCGCTGCACTATTTCAAACACACTCGGATGCGCAACGCAAACCTATCTGGTTCTTTTCAAGAACGTTAGCCGCAGCCGAGAGAAACTATTCTGTATCAGAAAAAGAATGTCTAGCGGTAATTTGGGCCGTACAGACTTTAAGACCATATCTATATGGCGAGCACTTCGTCGTGCATACCGACCATGCCTCATTGAGGTGGTTGATGAACGTAACCGACCCCAGCGGGAGATTAATCCGATGGAGGCTACGCCTCTCGGAATTCGATTTTGAAATCAAGTACAAAAAGGGAAAGGCTAACAGCCAGGCGGACGCTTTGTCAAGGTTGCGAACCGCAGGAGAAACCGTCGACGAAATCGACGACGAAATCCCTTGCTTTATGGCCGAACCGGCCGAGGGTACAGTGGAGGACGAGGAAAGTATTGACGCGGCAGACGACATCCTCGCTCTTGAGGGGGGGACCGCCCCTGATCGCCTCGATCAATTCCAAGCTGTCACTCCGGAGGAGCTCATTCGCGAGCAAGCCGTCGACCCCTTCTGCAACCGCATCAAGGAAGAAATGGACGCCGGAAAGGTGAGAACGTTCAGCACGGAGACCGAGGAACTCAAAGGAACTCTATGCCGTACCGCGGCAGAGTTTGTACAAGTGGTAATACCACAATCGTTAAGGGACCGCGTCCTAGGGTTGAGCCACTACGCAAAATTGGCAGGCCACCCGGGAGGCAGGAAACTTTACAAGACTTTGAGAAGATATTTTTATTGGCCTACGATGGCCCTAGACTGCTATGCAGTCGCGAAGAATTGCGCCGCATGTGCGCGGGAAAGGGTGAAGTTAAGAAAAACACGAAGGAAATGAAGCTGTTCACGCCCAAAGCGCCGCTGGAATTGTCGCCATCGACATCCTCGGCGAGCTAATTACAACTAAACGAGGAAATCGGTATATTCTCGTGATCAGCGATCGATACTCGAAACTGGTACGAACCGTACCGTTGAAGAAGATATCAGCTGCGCACATCGCACAAGACTTCGTTCACCATTGGGTATTCGTGTACGGACCGCCGGTCAAGCTGCTGTCCGACAATGGAACACAGTTCACGGCCCGGTTCTTTCAGAATGTCTGCCGAATTCTCGTCATACGCAATGTGTTCACGACTACGTACCACCCGCAAGCCAACGGCCAAGTTGAGAGGTTTAACTGCACGCTGACTTCCGCGTTGCGAAAATATGTTGGAGAGCATCCCAAGGACTGGGACCTATTTAGCGACGCTGTGACGTTCGCATACAACACGCAAGTTCATCGAACTACGAACATCGCGCCCTTCGAGCTGGTGTTGGCTCGGGCGCCGAGAAACATTGCGTTACAAGCGCAACCAACTTTGGAGAACTTCAGCTCGTCACGAGCATACTACCTGAAATGGCAGTCGTGGTTGGAGAGCCTAATGCGAAGCGCCGATAGGATTTCGCGAAAGGAACAAGCCCGATACAAGCGAAATTTCGACGCACGCCTTCGCAAGCCGCAATCTGAGATCCCACCAGGGTCCTACGTGTTCCTCCGGAAGGAGCAGGGCACGGCTAGCGAACCGAAACATAAGCTCGCACAAGTCGCTACAGGGCCTTATCAGGTCAGAAGATCGGATCAACATACGGTAGTCATTGCCATTGGCGATCAGGAGGAACGCGTATCGCGAGACAGGGTGGAAATAGCCCCAAGCCCAATGGACCATGCGCCGATAACCGGCCTACGTCAAGCGCTACAGTTCCTGGGAGAGCCGGAGTTAAACGAAGAAGGAGAGGCAATGGAGGACGAGGAACGTCCTCACACCCGTGCGCCTACGACGGGGGACCTGGATAATTTAGTTGGTCAAACGCCGACAGCGGAGACACCTCCAAACCTACGAGAGCTCGGAACGTCCAGAGAAGAGGACGAGTTGGAGGATCTTCAGAAGGGGGAAGGAAACAGTTCAGAGAAAGGAGAGGAAACGGAGAACACGGAATACGTAATCGACCGGGTCGTCGACCACGATTATGAAAATGGTAATTTGATTCTCAAGGTGGAATGGTACGGTTATACGCCCGAGGACGCGACGTGGGAGCCCATTGAGCAATTGCCCCGCAGTGCGGCCGTCACGTATTTCCGAAGGAAGAAATTACTCTTGCCGCCGCAAGTCGCGCACGCGCAAGCGGGGTAGGCATCGTCAATAGAATTAGCCGATTAGGAAACACGGAAGAGTCAGAAATTCGAAACGAAGGGGTCCGAAAGCAAGGCAAGTCGGAGCGAGAGGAGTAAGGCAGTTTTCCGTCGGGAACGCCTTTGCAAAAAGGGATTGACGAGCGGGTTACCCTCGAGTCGAGGGAGAAGGAGGGTAAAAGATGCAGTTGATGTAGAGACGCATGCGAGGGAGGTCGATCGAGAGAAAGTGAATGACGCGGGACGCAATAAGACCGCGAGTGAAATGTTGGAATTGTATTGGGGATGGTCCCCATCAGGAGGCTCTCGAGTTTGAAGTGATGCGGTGAACAGCGTCGCGGAGAGAGAGTAAGGACAGTCGCCGGAAACGGGACCCCTCGGAGTGAGGAGAAGGGAAACGAAAGACTCAAGCGATTTTGCCTGGGACCCCCCCCCATGAATGAAATGGCCCGCGCGGACAGGCCGTGGAAGGGAAGATGTACTGTAGTCTCAGGCCGTGGTAATTTACCTCCTTGGATACGATCACACGCGGCCGCCGCGTGCACGTGATGTGACGCCTAGATCGATGATCCGCCCTCATGGGGTGTGATTTAATCAAAAGAAATTGGGGCTCGCTGCTGGTAAGCTGTCAAATGATCAGCACGAGTCGCAGACTGAACTCCGGCCATACGTCGAAAAATTAACTGCAATTAAGGAAAAAGCCCGCACTTGTACGAAACGTTGTTGGCAACCCCCACCGCCGACCGCACAAATGCTAGGGGCTCGCCACCGGCGAAGTTGCGATCGATCGCACATGAGAGCACTTGCCAAGTTCGTTCGCAACACCTAAACCCCGCTCGACGAGCGAGAAGATGGGTCCACATGGACCACTGTTGCCCTGACCCATCGACACCACGTGCAAGTACACGGCTACACAGCGCGGCGTGAAACATCATCATTACGGAGGAGCTTTGTCGCTCCCACATCGACGCCACACCACGAGTGACTTACTTACCGGCCTGCCGCCATAACCCCCCCATATCTTTCCTATGTTTCCGTTTTTGTCTTTGTTATTATTATTATTTTTTATGTTTGTTTTCTTTCACGCACAGAGCGCGAACCCCGTGTCGCGAACGGCGACGGACAAGGGTGGCGACGCCAACCGATCGAGGCCCCAAGAACAATTCAGAGCGGCGAACCGACAATCACCATCAAGTAACCATGCGGTGTGTCACACCGAGAAGAAGAACGAGTTGTTCTGCTGTTCATTGCGCAAGGGCGTTACGCCACGAAGTTCCGTCGACCGGCCAGGAGGACAGTACTTTACAAGTGGAGGGCGAAGAGTCCGAAGGACCGAAGTTTATTCGGAAACCGAGGTCGTGCTCGTAATAAGAATCCGCTCCCACGAAGCCGTTCTACTGATGGCTGCTCCGTTTTACTACGGACGGGAATTTCTAACAACATTTAGGGCCAACGGCTTGGAAAAAGGGCGAAATTGGGGAGTCGTAATCAAACATGAAGTCCTGACCAACTGAGTGTGACGAAGTTAAAATTTTTCGTGTACTAGATTGAGGGAGAACGTCCCGAAAATCACATCTAAGTGACTCGTACGGCGATTATGGGGGTCTCCCAGCACGACACAAAGCGACCCCGTTGTCACTGATGACCTACCCCAAATCGGCGACCATTCACGTTCGCGAAAATCCCTGTTCATGACCGCAAGGTACAGAAAGAAAAGAAGAAAAAGAGAGGCGGGAGAAGGGAGATGGCTTATTTGCGCATGAGGAGATCGAGGTACTACGCCCTCGCTCTTATAGAGGATCCCCGAAGGGTGGCCTCGCGGGGAACACTGCTATGGAGGATACATTTGCTTGACGAGCTATGTGACGACGATCAGTCTGTTGCTTGTGACAACTACCGTCGTCGAGTTCTCATTTTCGCCCACACCCCGAACGATCTACTGTGATGATCCCTCTCCATAGCCTTTCCCACTCTCATGCCTCCCTTCTTTCAATTCCTTCCTACTTCCCTACCTCGTCGTTTATTTATTTCTCTAATTTGCTTCGTTTGAGAAGAAACCGTGCTTAGGGGAGGTGATGTAGCCCTGCGGGCTGCGCATCAAGAGAAATCTTTTTTTGAAGTCGCAAATATTCGTTTGCCCGAGACAATAGCTTCGAAGGGAGGGGTGACACCGGCCAAACTCTGACGGGCGCCGGTGTCACCAACAGGCGGACGCAGGAAAAGCGATGAATACCCTTATCCACGACGGGGACTCATGTAGCATACATCTTCAACCCGGCTCGCAGTTTTGGAGGGAGGAGTAACATGCTAATGTACGGATCAACACAAATTGGGGTCGAACCTCGAGTATTTAACCAAGGAGACATCCGGAACATACGTCGTATGTACACACAGGGCTGAGGGACGGAAAGCGTCCCTCATTCCGTAGAGACGAGCAACCGCTATCAAGTTCGATGGGAAAGCAGATTTTTGTGGCAAGGGAGGTGGGTAGACGTGGCAACGTGTGCAAGCGGAAAATTGGTTACGACCCCATCGGGGTTGCGCGGTTGAATGCTCGTGCCTTCCAAACGGAGTCTACACTAGACACCACTTAATGATGCGGAAGGGCACTACCGATATTGACAGTTGTTGGAGAGATTCCTTCATATGACGGACAAAACGCATTCCGAGCATTATTTAGGATTTTGAAGGAGGAATTATATTGCTCCCCACATCCTGTCGCAATGCTCGATGTCGTACGATGCGCGGCAAGACCCGGAGAGCGCACGAAGTGAAATGCACCGTCTCGTGACGGGGGCATAACCGGTGTTCGCCTACAGCTCGACAGTAGACCGTAAACAGACAACGGACTAAGGAGGAAAAATTCAGACAAGGTTTTAACGATGCGACCAGGATTGGGTCCGAACTGTACATTTGATGTGACTTTGGACGCCCACCTGAGTTAGAGAATGGTGGGAAAAGATTGGACGTGATGTGGAGCACGATACGACGTCGGAGGCCGCAAACGCAAGGAGCACATAGGCAAGGGTCATCGAAAAAGGGACGGAATGTGCCCGTGCTGAAAATGGCGAGGAGGAGAGTATGAATTTAATTGAAGCTCAAAACAATTGCAACGAAAGTCTTACGGCGCAGTAGGACAAGCAGGGCACCTCGCAAGCGCATGCTCGAGATGCCCGAGGGGTGTAAAATGAACACCGGATATCTCGACCAATATTCCCTTAGTTCGAGTCGACGTAATTGGATCTACGCCTCCGCCGCACAGCGCTCGTTGAGCACGCCCAAGGGATGGGATACCGAGGTATTGTCAATGCCACACCGCTCAACAGGGGTTGTAGGTGAAAAGGTGGGTCTCGCTCTCATACTCTCTGAGGATATTTGGAGGCCTGATTGGGAAGGAGGCAAGGCCGCACCATGGTTTCGGTAAAGAGAAGGTCCTGAGGAAAAGAGGAGGAAAAAAAGGGACGAAGAAGATGCGACCGCAGAGGCGGGGCGCATACAAAAAAAAGAGAGGAGGAAATTAGAAGTCCGAGGGAATGGGCGGAGTCGGAGACCCCAAAGAGGACATCGTTCCCTCGACGAGGAGTTCAGTCGGACAATGGATCAGCCCGACGTTCGAGGAAGAGTGTACCTGCATG
Organism: Chondrus crispus; assembly: GCF_000350225.1. Lineage (NCBI taxonomy): Eukaryota > Rhodophyta > Florideophyceae > Gigartinales > Gigartinaceae > Chondrus > Chondrus crispus. The sequence goes on along the minus strand of NW_005179389.1, from coordinate 346,277 downwards.
GACCCTTCTGCGTTTCGCTAACGAACGGTACGCGGAAAGAAAAGAGGAGGAAGGTGAAGGTGACGGGGGACACGCAGGCGATTCATTTTATTATCCAAAAGCTATCGGGTGACGTCGATAACTAGATGTCACCCCAAACGGGTAATAATCCGAGAATGGATCAGGGTGGGGGGAGTCGTCCGAGCGGCGGGTCAGTGGGGCGGCACACCCAAGGATTTTTCCTTCGGGAGTGAGGTAACGAGTCGAGCAAGGACTCGCAGATCATCGAGGGAAGCCCCTTGGAGAGCTTCACCTTCGATGCCATGAGCGCGGAGCAATGTGCAGTAGATGTCAATGGCTCCGTCGCTCTTTTTGGGAATTGATGGGGACGGTGGGGAAAACAATGCTTCCCTAACCGACAGAGTTTCGGTATGCCCTGCCGAGGGGATATCGACAGCAGGAGGAGCAGCAGCAGGGGCTGCAGGGAGAGGGGAATCTGGAGCAGACGGTCGGGGGCAAACGTCGTCTGCGCGGGGATCTACGGCTCGTATGGGAGCTACGTCAGGGGTTGGAACTTGGTTGCCGAATTGGCGACTGAGGCGCGCTTCGGAGGGAGAGCACAAAGCGGATGTCCAAGGGTTGAACCAGACAAAGTCACCCGCCGCACTGTGACTTCGTCCGGGAGAAAAGGACGGGCGTCGCCTCGCGAAGGATCGGGATGAGTTGATAGGGGGAAAAACATCCCAGTCGACCTGATTGATCTTTTCGAGTAAGGAGTGCAGTTCGAAGTCGGTGTCTGCTCCGCCCAAGGGCACAGTATAGTCCAAAAGGCACATGAGCTCGACGAGCTTCGGAGGGAGATACCAAAGCCGCCAACAATCGTACGCCTCCCAGAGCAAGGTGGCGGCTACCTTCACGCACCACTCCGTCAAAAAGACAACCCACAACCCGTGACGAGGATCAGTGAGATGGCTTCCAAAGTAGGTAAGGATTGGACCGAGCTCTGCCCAAAACCCTTGGCAGACCTCAAATTGTCCCCACCACGAGGGGAGTTGCTGGTACCGGTTGGGATAGTGTGACCGAGCAATTTCCCCCGCCTCAACCATTTGGTAAGCTAGGAAATATCCCGTGTCCGATCTCATCTTACGCTCGAAGCGGAGCGTATGCTGGAAGAAGGGGATGTTCCCGCGTTTCGTATATCGGAAATTGAGGGGGAGGATTGCGCGCGTGTATGACAGGGCATCGTTAGTCACCGTCAGTTGGTTATGCCACAGGCGGTCCGCCTCGAGCACGGGGTTACCCCGTGTCCAGCTGAGGAGGTTGTCAAGGTAATCACGCTCCCCCTCCGTGCGAAACTTCCACGTGTCACATCCGAAGGACGGAGGGATGAGGGCATCGGATAGGGATAGGTCGAGGCGGTCGAGGACGGCTTCCATGAACCGCAGGGATAGGCCCTGTCGGCCACGAGGGGAGGAACGACGCAGGATAGAAGGGGGAATGGCAACACGGGCACGCCAATCGTAGGAGGAAATGGCTTGAAGGGGAAGGTGACCCGGTAACATCCCCGCACCGTCGGCAAAGTCGCGCCCGATGTTAGTGACGTCGCGCACGTCGATGGCGGAAAACCAAGGAGTGGCCGCGTACAGTAAGGGATAGTCGTGCATGGATTTACCTTGGAGCTCGGCTAGTGAGGGGTATCGACAAGGGGCTGATGAAGGATGGAGATCGGGATGAAAGACCGGTTCAGGAACGTTGGTGTTCGGGGGAAGTCGGGGTATAGAAGGAAGGTCGCTAGGAATGGAAGGCGTGTGTGAGAAGCCCACACCGCGGCGACCGCGGGCGGTATGTCCGACAGTGGGATCCGATGAAGGAAACATGGAGATCGTCTTACTCTCACGCGAGCGGCGACCGATGGTCGGAAGAAAAAGGAAGAAGTTGGGAAGCAAGGGAGTGAAGCCGCTGCGCGAGAGCGCTCAGAAGGGGGATATGTAGTGCAATACCCGTCTCGGGTAGGGGGGAGGAAGGAAGTGAAAAAGGAAAAAAATTGGATACTGTAGTCCGGGTTTGGGGGACACGCGTGTGCGACGAAGCGCACGATTATTTTAATTATTTAATTTTATTTACTAATTAGATCTAGAATCTAGAGCCGGGAGCTACTGTACTCGCCCCGGCGGGGCTCTATATAACTTAGCCCTTTGACCGAACAAGTCAATAAACCAACCCGAGTTGCCAGAGTCTGATATCGCCTTGGTTGAAGTCCGTCTTTCACAAGACATTCCCTTTAACTACAGATTACTTTATCCTTTGCGCTCGGGGGTCCCCTTTTTCCTTATCAATTTTCCTTTATTTCCCTATCCTAATTTCCCTTAATCTTGAGTTGGTCCCACCTTGTAGGATTGCGATCCGCAACGTGACGTCATTTGCCATCGGGCTTTTGTGTTGGTGCACCAGTGGTGCTTTTCTCAGTGTTAGTTCCATCGGAATCCGGTTCCGACCGATCCGTTGTTGGTACTTTGCCATCGGGCAGTACGACGGTGTAGCGCTGCTACGTTTTCTTCTTTCCCGACGGGCTACGTTGCGACGTCCCCGTCGAAGACCTTATCAAGGGTATAAGGTGTACAAGGCGCTCTTCGAGCATTGGATTTACGACCCATCGGATCAGGTTTACCTAAACACCCCTCCGAACTCGTCGAGCAGTCGCCTTTACAAGTCTCTACCACTATTTACCGATCCCGGGCTGGGCCCTTCTCTTTGCCCCCCCCTATCAGGGATCCGAGCTACTGCGGGCCGCAAACCCGCTTAAAGAGGACAGGGAGCTTCGAACACTCCGTAGCGCTGTGCCGTTGGCAGTTGTTGTTTTTGTTGCTGTTGTTTGTGTTGGACCGTCGGACCTTGGTCTCTTCCTAACAGGCGCATTGCACTACACCGGTGACCCCATTCGGCACATTGGGCCCCGCGGTCCCCGGGGTCGAGGCGGTCCACACGATGATACAGGAATTTAGCTCCGTAGCTAATTACAGGATGTATCGCCTGGAAAAAGTCTCGACCCTCGTCACGTCAGGGGACGCGGGGCGAATCGCGAAATATGTGCAGCGTTGTCGTGGAATTCGTCCCACGATGCGCAATTTCGATGGAACGAACGCGATTGAATTACTCCCCTTCCTGAAAGATGTGCGCATCACGTTCAATTCGCAACATCTGACGGAAGGGGTCGCGATTCGCGTACTCGCGCATTTTCTTGAACGCGACGCGGAAAGATTATATACAAGCTACACTATGCGCGGAATCCGCGCAGGCCAGCTCCATGACGATGTGAGCTGGCCTGGGCTTATTAATCAATTCATCAAGCGCTACCTCACTGATGACGTACTGGGGGTAGCGCACGATGCCGTCGCGTCGGCTCATCAGAAGCCGCACGAGACGGAAAACGCGTTCGCGGATAGGCTCGAATCGAACGCGTTCAAGTTCACTGCGGTATTTACGGAGCAAGCCTTGGCTCATTATTTTGTACGCGGATTGGCTCCCGCGACGCGAGCAGCGGTGGCAGAGACCGTCCAGAGGTTGCCCGCGAACCAGAAGACGGACCTGTCAATTATCAGACGCATCGCGACCGCAGAAGGAACCACGTTTCGCGCCCGACGCGGACTACCCCTGCCGGACCCGAAACCGGCAGCGAGAGGAGGGAGAGCCGCCAGGTCGAACGAGACGAGCTCCCCCGCGTCAGCCCTCCACGTTAACGAGGAGGATTGGGAAGCTGACCCCGTCCTCGTCATGAGAGGCGGGGAGGCTACAGGAGGCCGGCCGTCAACGCCGGCGTCGACGGAGACCACGGGCAGCTTTGCCACCGCGTTCGGGCATACCCCAGCGGGGATAGGTAGTCCGGACCACCGCATCGCGGAATTGGACATTTCGCGTCAAGGAGGGGGACGCATACCCTCTTGTGTTCCCCGGCTCACCGAGGAAGAGGCTCGTCAGGCGGCGACCTTCGCCTCAGCCGACGGGAGCGCGTACGTCTGCTGGCTGTGCAGAACGCACGGCCATGCCATGTACGCGTGCCCCTTCCTCGCGCCGGGGCAGCGGATGTTTACCGCGTATCGAAACTACCGGTACCAACTACAGACGCGTCCAGGGATGAGGAACCTCCTACAACAGTCGGTCGCTGGTGACCGTGGTCCGCGTTCGGGCCATGCGAATCGCCCCGGAGGAGGCGTCCGTTTCGCCCCTCGCGGAGGAGGATACAGGCGCGAACAACGCGATTTCCGACAAGCCGACACGCGATACCTGCGTCAAGATGGAAGAGGAGAACGCGGTCGGTCCAGATTGCCGACAGGGGTACAGAACGCGATAATGTACCTCCAGGACTGGGCAGGGGATCCGAATCCCCTGCCCCTACAGGAAAGCGAGCGAGAGCCGACTCTCGCCGCCCTCCAGATTTTACAACGTCCGAACGTTGAAAATCAACCCCGCGAGGTACCAGAGTACTTCGCGGATGCTGCCGCTCCAGAGTGGGTAGGGCCTGGCCAGCCACTCGAACGGAGGTCCCAAGCCGCGTGGGCTACAGATAGCGGCGCGACTAGCACGGATAGTTCAGGTAGCTCAAAAAACGCGTAAAGGCGGTCACGTTTACGCGGTCACGTGAACAGTCTCGCTCTTATACCCCCGACCCGTCCATATACCCCTATCAAGGGCGAGGTGAATATTTACCGATAATATTCCCCTCGCCGCAACACGAAGTCACCGAGACCCCCGCCGGTCCGGTGCAAAAACAAGTATTTATCAAACGCGAAATTACCGCGGCTTCCGTAAGCCCGGTACCACCCCACGAACGCGAATATTTCCCGACCGCCGGAGGGCGGATGCCACGGATCCGCCGTGAAGGCACCAGGGCCAGCGAGAGCCCGGTGCAAGAACAAGAACGCGACGTGCGCGTCGAGAAGGCGCCGCGTGAAGAAGTAACGCGTGAAAAGCGCATGGGCCCCTCCTTGGGCCCAAGGATTCAAGGGCCGAAAGACGAACGCGAGGCCCCGGTCTCCGACGGTCAAGGAAGAAGAACGCGAAGAAGGGGCAAGACGCGACGCCGACGCCCAAAGCGAACGGGGAGCGAACGGCCCCGCCTAAGATCGTCGAGGGCGTCGTCTGTCTGATGACGTCCAAGATCTACAATATATTGGGCTCGATAGCTACTGAGAAGAACGCGTTCAAGCCGTACACTATCGCCGTCGATACGTGTTCTGGCTACAACCTGGTGAGGAAGGCCGACCTTCCTCCCGATTGGACCAGACACGCGATGCGTGACGCGCCATTGCCAAGACTGGCCGGAGCAAACAGTAACCCGTTGAGGCTGAGCGCAGTGGTCCGCTTGGTAGTCCGGATTCGGAACACGATGTTCCCAGTCCCGTTCGTCGTCGCGAACCAACTGGCTGTTCCCGTGCTTCTGGGCACCGCGTTCATTGACGCGCATGTCCGGAGCATCGACATAGAAGCCCAGAGGCTCGAGCTTCGGCATGGGGGCGCCGTGGCCATCGTGAACGCGAAGGGGGAGCCGTCTTCCCCTACAAGGCGACATGGACGCGAGACAAACCGCGCAGAAGTACGCGAAGAAACCCAGCACCCGATTTGGATCGCGCGCTGGGTAAATGTCCCCGCTTTGTCGCAAGTTCGCGTACGCGTTACGACAGCGGGGAGAGGCCTGGTATTTTTGGAGCCCAAGCCGTCGCTGCAGCACCGCCACGGGGTGCGGCTGACCAACGGTGTCGCGGAAGTGCTACCAAACCAGGTCTTCGACGGTTATGGTCGCGAATTTTTCGCGTCAGGTACGACGACTGCCGAAACATACAGTCGTCGGATACGCGAAACGGAACCCTCTTGCCATTCTGACACCGGAGCGTCGGGTGGAAGAGGAGATCGCGCACGCGTTGCACATTTCCAACTTGGACGGCCAAGAAGGAACATTAGGAGCAGGACGGCCGGACTCCACCGCGAATATGAACGCGAACAAGAACGCAGACGAGGAGCACGCGAGGTACCAAAATTTCGCGGAAGATACCGGACGCGTACAATATAAGGATCCCAAGTCGGACGCGGAAGATTGAGAAAAGGAGATTGATCTATCACATGTGAAGGACAAGAAATTACGCGTACAGGTGCTTGAGATGCTACGCGAACACTCCAGTTTGTGGAGCGGGTCGCTCGGAATGATCCGAGCGACGGAACATCGCATCCCACTTGAGCCCGGCACGAAGCCGATACGCGCCATGCCCTACCGCAAAGGGCCCGCGATTTGCGAAATTGTCGCGAAAGAAGTGAAGAAAATGTTGAACGCGGGAGTGATAGAGCCCGCGAATACGGAGTGGGCGTCCCCGGTCGTCCTTGTCCCAAAGAAGGACGGTAGTCTACGCTTCTGTGTGGACTACCGTCGCATGAACGCGAAAACGCTGGCGGATTCGTATCCGCTTCCGCGTATGGACGACTGTATTGATTCATTGGGGGACGCGGGTGTGTTCACTACGCTGGACTGTAACTCAGGATATTGGCAGATTCCGGTTGCGCCGGAAGACCGCGACAAAACTACCTTTACCACCCATATGGGAACGTTCCGACATTTGCGGATGCCATTCGGGTTACGCGGAGCTCCAGCCACTTTTCAACTCGCGCTGGACATAATTCTATCACGCGTACGATGGCAGATTTGCCTAGTGTATCTAGACGACGTTATCGTCTTTTCGCGTACGCACGCAGAGCACGCGAAACATTTGGACGCGGTTCTGGGACTTTTGAGAAGCGCCGGCATTTCTCTCAAGTTGAAGAAATGCAGCTTCTTTCAGCCACGCGTACACTACCTGGGGCATGTGATATCCCCAGGGAAGTTAAGCGTGACAGAAACCGCAGCGGACGCGTTCAAGACATTTACATTTCCCCGAACGTTGACACAAGTCAGGTCATTTCTCGGGGCATGTAATGTCTACCGCCGCTTTGTGCAGGGGTTCGCGAAAATCGCGCGCCCCCTCACCGATATGACACGGAAGGACGCGGATCCGGACTACGATAACCCGACCGCGGCTCAGGTTCACGCGTTCGAAGAGCTCAAGGCGCGGATGATCGCGCCCCCAATTCTCGCGCTCCCGAGATACGGACGGCCGTATATGATTGATACTGACGCGAGCCCGTATCAACTGGGGTGCACGCTTTTACAAGAGCACGACGAGACCAACGATTGGCGTCCCGTCGGCTATTGGTCGTATTCCCTCAACGATAGTGAGCGTAACTACAGTGCGACTGAGCGCGAATGTTTCGCCGTAGTGTGGGCCGTCCGCACACTACGGCCCTACATTGAGGGAACCAAATTTAGCGTGAGGACAGACCATGACGCGTTACGATGGCTGATGTCCCTCACAGAAAGCTCCGGCCGACTGACGCGTTGGCGACTACGGTTAGCGGAGTATGACTTCACCCTCCAATACAGACCTGGACGCGTTCATCAAGTACCCGACGCGCTGTCGCGTCTCATTTCCCCGAGGACCGCCGACGATCCTCGGAAGGCCGTCGAGGTGGATGACGACATTCCCACCTTCGACGGCACTACCGTACGCAATGTGTCAGATGAATTACGCGACCATACTTGTACCGCGAAATGCGACCACAAGAGCGACCACGTGTTCGTCACAACGCGAAACAAGGCGGGGAGAAGGAGAAAAGCGCGTTCACGCGACGGGCCAGTGGGCGACGAAGAAGCCCCAGCTTTACAAGAACGCGGCGACCTATGGGCTGAGATAGAAGAATTCGACGCGGTGGATATTGAACGCGCTCAAGAACCAGGAATTGACGCGTCAGGCTCCCAGGTCGCTCCTCCACAGGACGACCTGCCGGCCCCTCTCACCCTGGAGGAGATAGCCGAGGAGCAACGCGTCGACGATTTCTGCCAAACCGTACTGGCCAGACAATCGGAAAGTCGCGACTCCGCGTTCTTTGAGGACCACCAAGGGGTTTTGAAGCGCAAGCACCCCTACGATCCTGAAATCATTCAAGTGGTGGTCCCTCAGTCACTGCGCGCGCGTCTGTTGCGACTCTGCCATGACCCCGCGATCGCGGGACATCCGGGGCAGAACCGCATGTATCACGCGCTCCGACGCTGGTATTACTGGCCACATCTGGCCGCGGACGTGGCAGCGACAGTACGCGGATGCCCGACATGCGCGAAGAATCGCGTCAAACTCCGAAAACATATCAACCGGCTGAGATTGTTCCCCGCTACGTGTCCATTGGAGAGCCTCGCGATAGACATTCTTGGACCGCTTCCGAAGACCAAAGAAGGAAAACAATACCTTCTGGTAATAACGGACCGGTTCACAAAGTTAACTCAAGTCGTCGCGTTGAGGACAGTGACCGCGTACACAGTGGCGACCGCGTTTTGTGACGCGTGGGTTTTCAAGTACGGCATTCCGCGTTCGCTGTTGTCCGATAATGGACCTCAATTTAACGCGAAGTTCTTCCACAGCGCGTGCCGGATCCTGGGGATTACGAACCTGTATACCTCCGCGTACCATCCCTAGACCAACGGCCAAGTGGAGCGCTACAACCGTACTATCGCGTCTATGTTGCGTAACTACGTCAACGAACACCAAGACGATTGGGATGTGTACGTGGGGCCATTAACTTACGCGTACAACTCCCACGTACACAGGTCTACGCGTACGACCCCATTCGAGCTTGTACTCAGTCGACCTCCCCCAGAATTTTCGCTTCGAAGGACGGAGGGGAACGCGCCCCTTCCGGATAGAAAAACGCATCGCGCGGAGTTCCTCAAGAAACTGTACGAGACACTTCAGAAGGCATATAGCAGCCTGCGACGAACGCAGGCTCGCTACAAACGCGATTTCGACAAACGCGTGAGACGCGTAAATACGCGAGTCAAGCCCGGAAATTATGTCTACCTGAACCAGACGGATGGGGCGAAGACATCAAATAAGCTCGCGTCACCAGCCGTGGGACCTTACCCCGTCCTCGCGAATGACCAACGTACCATCACGATTGATCGTGATGGGGTCACAGAACGCGTGTCCGCTGATAGGTGTGTGTACGCACCACCACCTGTGGACGCACCACGGGCAAGCACAACCGCGCCGGGTGACCTTGCTGACAAGGTCACCACGGGGACACAGTACGCGGTGGACCGGCTTCTCGATCATCGCGTAATGGAAAACGGGACCGCGGAGTTCAAGGTGAAGTGGGCAGACTACGAGGAGCCCACGTGGACAGCAAGGACACATATCCCGGAAGAACTCGTCTCGCGTTACGCGAGCCGACTACGCGCACGCACGGGTAGGGACCTGACAACCGAGTTGAACGCGGACGTTCAACCTTAAGGGGGGGGCCCTCAACCGCCCTCAACCGCTTCTGGACTACCGCGCTCAGTATTAACTCGCAAGAGCCAAAGGACACGCATACCTCGGTAGAGCCAGAAATTTGGGAGTCACATGACTCAGGGCAACCGATCGTGCGAGGCGGACGAACGCGGACTGTATTCGCAAAAACGAGAAGGTCGAAGATCCCGTACCGAACGCGCAAACGAGACGTTCGATGTCGGAATAACACACGGGAGGAGGGGCAGCAGTGGGGCCTCAGACATAACAGGGGAGAAACTGCAACTCCACAAGACGACGAAACCTTCCGCGAACACAGCAAGAAGCACAGCGCATACGCGCCGACACACCGCGAAAAGGGGCTCCGGAACTCGTCCCCTCAGACCGCATTAGGAGCGCCCTCTCGACCTCCTCCCCGGCGGAGCCACGACGTGCACTTGATGTCAAGCTGTCGTGCAAAACACTGGAGCGCAGAATATGCCTCGGGCATCCCATCCCAAACAGGGGAGCAAGGGCACGACGCGTTGCCGCACGGATATACGTACGCGAATGCAGGGCACATAGAACGTGCGCAAGAGGTACGGGTCACTTCATGGCGGGACGCGAGACGGTGCAGCAAATCGCGAACTGATAATCGGCGGAGCAGCAACACTGTACGCTTGCATACAGTGGCGACGCCGCCGTCGCCGAAAGAAAAATAACGAAAAAAAATTGAAGGAAAAATTAAGGGAAAAAATTGGCTGGGATGACGTGCGCTACGGGATGGGCATGCAGGCCGCGCCGTACAGTGCTCGAATAGCCGTCGGGAGCAACACCAAAATTAATGGAAAAATTACCACTACTGTACGCGCCCATCGTACCGGCGTCCATGCGGCACGTGCCGCACGATGAACACGCAATTAGAAGCCATCATGGGACCCCATCAGCAAACGGCTCCCCCTCCCCTCCGTGAACGCGGCGCCATGGGGACGGACCATGAGCGCACGGACGCGAAGCGATCGCGAAGGACGCGACTCGATCGCGCGCACAAGAGCAGAGCACGCGACTTTAGCGCAACTCGGGGCCCCTTGACGCGACCCTACCGCGACCGTCAATCACCGTGGCGCGACGAGACCTACTGAACTTCTTTTTCCTGCGAACTGCGTGCGCGACCCCCCCCCCCAGAGAGGCGAAGAGCAGAAGACCGTCGCGCGACAACCAATATGAGTTACGTCCACACCCTTGGGGCATGAACAACGGGAAGAGAAGAGAAGAACCAGAAGACTGTCGCGCGACGACCAAAAGGAGAATCAACACCAGGAGCAAGGCCAACTGGCCGTGGAAGAGATCAGGGGAACGCTGCAAGAAGATCGCGTACCGCGCGCGCGCGCAGTGGGAAAGACCCACGGACACCGCAAGAAACGTCGGGCTCGCCGCGCGTGATCAAGGAAGTCAACGTCGTCTCGCGGACGAAGCTCTGGTCGCGGCATAGGACGACCCCCGACCCGGTACCCTTGTCGGCCCTGATACATCAGTCCCTCTCGCACACGACCACACGCCCCTCTTCACAGCAGAAAATTACAAGTCACGGGGTCTGCTATAACTGGGCAGGCGAGGTTGACGATCGCGACCCATAACCGCAAAAGAGAAAATCGGAAGGTCAAAGATCCCGTACAACACGCGCAGCCGGAAAGAATTCGTGTGGGGACCCACGCCCCTCTCGGTCGGGTCAACGGCACTGGCACAAGCGGACGTCGGAATAACACGCGCCCTATGAGCAACGGCTCATGCTGGAGGGGCAGTTACGCGCTTTCCAGACGGATGGTACTGGTCAACTTCAGGAAGAGACGCGAAAGAAGCAGAGTGGAAGCAAAAACTCTCTCGCCCTCCGGCACCGCGCAGCGAAATGCGGAGCCAGAGAGCAGGGGTTGAGTGCTCTGCTGCCGCTTGACTCCCCAAATGCGCCCCTCGCCCCCTTGCGAATCCCTCCGCGGCGTATTATGAAGCCCCCATCGCTCCAGTCGAGCACTCGCACCCGCCGCTACTGGATGTCTCGGGGCCCGTCGTGACGGCTGCCCCCACTTTTTCCGACTGGCAGCATGTCATGCATGTTGATACGAAAGCAACCATCTCACCTGACACAAAAGACCAGAGCGAACATTGGCAAATCCCACCTCAGTCACTCTACCAGGAACCGCCGAGAAGGCTCTCCCTGTCATTGGCGTAACCACTTGCGCAGCTTGGGTCTGCTCATGTCGCTTCCTAGCCGCTGGAATCGCAACAACAACAAGATCTCAGGAAGTCATCCTTCAGCAGGGGAAGCTCCCTCCGATACAGTAACAACCGGGAGCGCGACAAACTTCTATTCATTACCCAATCGCAGAGTCTGGGATTTTTATTGGGGAACGAAAACAAGAACCGGATATGCTCCCCCGCGATGCCCCAAGAGCCTCTGATGTCGATTACGTTGCAGATGCAGCATAGCACGGCCACAGCCACGGACATTTAATATCCTCTTTCGCCACGACGCAAGTAACCACGACAGTGCAACCGCAGAATACGGAGCCTCTGTACCAGCCAGCACCACAAGAGACGAAGACAGTACCGAAGGCAAACCACCACGTATGTTTATTCATTACCCATTATCCCCAACTGCGGTACGGAAATTCGCATGGGCGGAGAGTTTGAAAGTTTATGACAAATTGTCCAGCTGTCGTCGCCCCTGTGCTGGAGGGCGGCCTGCCAAGTGTCCTACCATTCCATACTCTTATTCATTATATGAGCCCAGAAACGTCTCAAGCATTGTCCGCGGCATATGCAACTGGGGCAGAGTCGATGGTGGCCAGTATCTTTCAAGTAACGCAGCACTGGGCGGTACTAAAAGGGTCGGGGCCAAGACTGAAAGTCGGTTCCGTGTCCGCTGATTACAATAGCCCCCCCCCACAAATTTTCGTCGCAGAGAACGCGTAGCTGCGGAAATCGGGGAGAATGAAGGGGATATTGGTGACGATATCCCTGGATACGACTGAAAATCCAAGCTAGTGGCAGTGAACACTAGGGGATTTCAAGGACATGCTGCTGAAATTCGTGCTAGCTCTGAAATCAGACCCCGCGCTTCCCCTGGACTATCCCCGCGGACCCCTAAGACGGCACATCCAGTCCGTGCGGGCATGTCAAGGGGCGGTGATAGGCGTCGGGTGTACAATATTGATGAAGTGGCTGACCGTGAATCTGCGCTCTCGGATGCAAAAGGGGAACAAAGGACCAGCAGTCTCGTTGAATCCCCTGTACCGGGGCAATCTCAAAACGTCCTCATATGAGGCCTTAGTTTGAGACCTCCCTCTTCCCCGTGTTCGGTGGATGGCGGGTCTCTACACGAAGATAATCATGATGATGCCGCACTCTTCGCGCAAGCTCTTATAACGCAAGAAAGGGAAGAGATGCCTTTACCGTTGTCATCCTCGCGCTAACCGCTCTACTAAGGGATGACGGGGCCACGTAGTCAAGGATCGGCCTTGCCGACGGCCCCTGCCGAGCCCGCTTCATAGGGATCCGGGGGGCAGTAGCTGGGGTGACAAGGGACCTCGTTCACCTCCGCGTAGCTCGGGATATGCGCGTACGGGTCGCGGATTGGCTCCCGCCGCACGGGAGTGGGGTTCGGAGGGAGAGCACCACCCTCGCGAGAGGACGTCGCCCGACTGCTGCGGAGCGCGTCACGCTCCCTGCGGTACCGATCGCGGTCAACGCATGCACGCTCGTACGCGTCCAAACGCTGGAGACAGTCCTCTCGGGATCGCTGCAGTTCCTCCGTGATGCGCTGCAACTCAGACGATAGAAGATCGCATTCGCCACCGCCGCGGTGTGCATCCTCCGTCCGCGCCAAGAACCAGGTCGACAACGTCGTCAGTAGCTCGCCTACCGACCAGGCGCGGTCCCGTAATTTACCAAGGGCTCGAGAGAGCTCGGGTATGACCGCTACTTCGCGTAGGGGAACTTGAAGGAAGCGCACTTCGGCCTCCCGAATTGGCTGGGACACTGTTGGTACGAGGGGTGGAACCGGGGGCACGGCAGGGACCGGATCCGTCATACAGACAGGAGCGGATGGCGCGGCAGAGCGGAAAGGGTTACACCCTACGAAATCCGTGGTCGGACTTACCGCGTCCAAATCGCGGTACCTCTTCCGCCGCGCCTCGCGAGCGCTGGACCCCACGCCCCCGAGCGCCCCCGCACGAGGAGGGTTGGACGGACCCGATTCGGAACGCGAGACGAACGCGTCGCTCCGGAAGTCGTACGGCAAGAACGCCGCCCGTTCACCAAATGTGAAGTCGGTCCACAGGCGCCGAGCTGCTTCGCCGACTCGAACCGCTCGTTGTAGGAGGTCAAGCGCGGAGCCAAATGTCCAGAGGAAGTGAGAAGAGTTCCACTCGAGAGGGTGTAACGCTACGTTCGGAAGCCCCACTGGAACCCTCTCCAGATACGCGAGAGTGGCCGGGGGCTGGATAAACACCCGTCTGTTGACGCTGACCTCACTCATTATGGCGCTCGTGAGAGACCAGGCCCATTCGCGTTCACAATTATACGCGAGGAGGGCATAGGCAGGATGCCGACGGTCAACACACGCGTACCCGAAGTGTTTCAATACGTAAGGGAGCAGCGGGTGGATACCCAAGGACGGAAAGGACCCACGTACCGCGTCGGGCAGAGAAGGGAAATCGAAGGGGGTGAGACCGCCTTCGAAAGAAGCCGACCGGAAAACGCGACCGTCGACTTCATCTGCTCTCTTGTATGCCGCCCAGTCGTAATGCGCCACCGCGATGCTGTGGAGACGCATCAGCGAACTCGCGGACTTTTGTAAGGATACGCGAGACTTGGAGTACGCGTAAGGGCGAGGGCACACGTACAACGGCGCGACCCCTGACAGTACGAACTGCCGTGGTTCGCGGCGGGGCCACAGAACATGGCGGACGCCATGCGGTCTATATATTCGGCCTCCGCCGCGCTATACGCGAACATGCGATCACGTGGGATCTCATCCGGCACTTGATACGCCGTGCCCCCACCCTCAGCCATAAGCCTTCTGAGGGCCGATGTCGACTCATCCACGAGACCAGATTCATGAATCTTACGGATACGCACGAGATCCGGGCGGAGACAAGCACGCGTCAACAACTCCGAGACAGTGACCCGGACCCGCGCATAACGGCGCCAAGGATAGCGTAGCCGGCTGAGGGGGAGCGGCGCGGAACCCTCCCAGGGCACACCCAACCACCGGGTGGTGGAAGGCGCGTCGGCAGCATCCCCAGCCGCGATATGGCCGGAGTCCCCGATCGGCGACCCGGGGCAACGGCAACTCCCGCAAGCCCTGTATGACCCCTGCTCCGGCTGGTAGAACGCGCCCACGGAGGCGGGAGCCATCGGGGCATCTTCTATACGCGGCGGAGGACCGCTCCCCCGCGCGAAAAGGAGGTCGGGCCGGCATCTAGAACGACAGACACAGTAGAGGCGCGTGAGCGGGTCTTCTGAAACGGGGAGCGGAGGCTCCCCAGCTCGCTCCCCGAGGCACTCGAGGTCCTCGTTGCGCGCTGCCCGGTGTCGTTGGTCGGCAGCACCGACAGCGGGATAAGAGGCGTGCCAGACGGCCGCAACGACGGGCCGGGACTGTCGAGGCGGTCGGGCATCTGGAACGAGGGAAGGACGCGATGAGGCACGGGAGAGGGGCGGGTCAAAAGGAAACTGAAGGAGAACGCGTCAAGAGTGGTAAGCGCAAGGGGCGATATAGGAAAGGCACGCGGTCAGCTAGGGCAGGGACTGCGGCGCGCGGCCCGACAACACACTAGCCGCCGTTGTGGATATAGAAGAACCAAAAAAAATCGAGGGCAAATTTGTACCCCACCGCCACGCGTTCGCATGGCGGGTGCGCATAAGCTGCCAGGTGAACGCGTCATCACGGGCGCTGTAAAGGCCGTCGTGATTGGGGTCGCCCGGGGCACAGTACGAGCCGGAGGAGACGCGCCTTGCCCCACAAGGCCACCTCCGCTCGCCCGTCGCAAGGGTACCAGGCCTAAGAAGGGGGAGACCTCGAGCCAGCGACCGTTAGCCACCGCCCCGCTGCGGCTCTCATGACTACCGCTCCTCCCCTTCGCGTCGGTCACGCGAACCACCGCACCCCTACGTCGCTTATTCTGTAAGAGCGGCCGCGCGACCTCAACCCCGGCGCTACAGAGAGTGGGAGAGCACGCGTGGTGGGTACGCATGAGGACTCGAATTGCTGTCGTGGACTATAACCCCCCCCGCGCGCTACCAAAAGAGTGAACGCGGACGTTCACCCTTGAGGGGGGAGCTCTGTAGCATAATCGCGAGGACGTTATTTGAACGCGCGGGGTGACTACTGTACTCCCGCAAAATGCATTACAGCGCGCACACCCGCGCCTGTAAGTACGCGCTTGCTGCTCGCTGTGCACGTTTACAGCGTGACGATCCGGAGTAAGGCGCGCGAGCTTACCGTGTAAGGCGCTACCTAGATACTGTAGTATATGTTATGATAGATTATTTACTTGTATATTAAATGACAGGGCGACCGGCGGCGGAGGGAGGACAAGGACAAGCACGGGCTTGGTACCAGATCCTCCACCGCAGGTCTAACCCCGTCCGCTTATTCTAAACGCGTTCTCTTAACGCGAGCGCGTTAACTAGAAACTAACGCGGGTAGCGGTCGCGAACGTACGCGCGCGAGCTGGATCCGCCTCCGCCCGTCGGTGCTAGAACGCTAACTAGCGCCGCCCCGGGGCGTCGAGCGCGTCGAACCGCTCTACCTCGTACTGTGTTCGCGTCCGCTCCCCACCGCTCTACGACGCTACCACCGCCCGCGTTCTTTTCTGGTGTGTGTGTTTTTGTCCTCTCTCGCGTACACAGGTCTTCGGAGAACCACAGCTAAACCCCCAACGCGACCGGGGGGTTTATGCTACACTGCGCAGCCCTTGGATTTGAGGTTAATATCTTACTCTCCGCATTAATTGGATCTAAGTACATTTGTACACATGAGTTAGCGGAAATCGTGTCGTGCACGCTCGGTTTTCCGATATGGCGTCCGGGGTTAAATACCCTTACGCGTCTTGCATTTTTGAACAAGGTGATGATGACCTTCTCTTGGTCAAGAGTTTCTTCTTCGAGTTGTGGGATAGCAGGATGTAAAGAATCAATCCAAAGTCTTGATGTGTCCACAATTTCATTTGCCTCGTTTTGAGTGATATTCAGGTGACTGCATAGGTCCCTATTACTGATTTTCACTCTTGCCTTCCATAAAGATATTTTTGCAACACCAAAGTTAGATATCATCGTGTCCTTTTGGAACTGTGCCTTCAGTGCAGGCGTAAAGAGACTACGCAGTATCGTGTCTATATTTTTAATTAGCTCACTGTGCTTCTCCTTGTCGAGCAGATCTGCTGTTTCTCCCAGAAGAACACGTCGAAGTCCCCTTTTCGCTGTCGTCCGAGTTCGCGCATCTGAGTGAAATATATGCTTCCCCAGAGCAGCGATCCTTCCTTGCCAGTCGTTTCCCACACAGTGCTCGACTGCGAATATATGAGCATTGCGATTGTTAATACGGGTTATAGATCCCTTGAGTGGCTGGTGGGCCGATTCAAACACTAATTCCATAACCTCTCTGACATTTCCGAACGCAGGAATGGTATGCTCATACATTTCGATGAGTCTATGAAGGTTTGGTTTATCCAGTTGCTGCCTGATGTCATCAGATTGTCCACAGATCTTGTTGACTTCCTGGACATATTGCTTGGACATAAATTTGAGATCTGAAAAGTATGCATCTTTGTCCTCATGAACCAGAGCCACAGCTTTTTTGCCGTCCAGTTCCTGCACAGGCCACCAGTACGTGAGGGCGACAAGACGTTGTAATTTTTGGAGGAGTTTAAAACAGTCCTGGATGATGTGTTCTGAAGGGCATCGCATGATTATTACTCTCATTGTCGGAACTGACACGACTAATACACAAAACAATTCGGATAACGTCATGCCGTGTGGCTTTTTCTTCGTTTTGTTGAATACCTCTTTCTGGCGTAGAAGACCGTTATCACGCAAAGCCTTACAAATGTACATATCTGCATCCATGCGCAAATCCTTAGATGGAAGGGCCTAAATGTGACGTTGATGATGTCCTTAGCCAATCCTGTCAATAAATGGTCGGGAGCGACAATATTACAACGGAAAGCATCGAAGTCGCTAGAAATAACTGGTAATCCATTGCTCGCGAGAGCAAAGCTGCTCTTCTTTGATTCCAGAATCCGTTGCAGATAAAGCAAAGGGCAGGAACTATCTGAATATTTCTCGTTAGTCACCATCCCAAGCTTCTTTGAATCCTCGTCTGGGATGTGACTCTCTCGCAAGGAATTGTGGCGCTCTCCGTGTCGCATAAACGCAGAATTACTGGCATGAACCTTCCTTGTGTAGCCAAATCTTGAGCCCTGAGTACCTGATTCTTTTAATCTTCTGAATGAGCAAAGTGTGCAGGGAGCCCTGCAGATGTGTCCGACAACATCTACTACTGAAGACGAAGCTGGATAGTCCCCCACAAATCCGACGACATCAATGAATATCTTCACTTTATGTCCCATTGGGGTGCGGCCGTTTACACCGTTTACTGAGGCGTTCACTACATCATCGACGATGTAGTGTAATACTTGATTTGTTGACACCCCAGGCGGCGTCAGAGATACTATCCGTACAGATGAGAGAAACGGAGAGGAGATTATACGATGGCGGAGCGGCGTACAAGAGCGCTCGGAAGGGGGATATGTAGTGCAATACGCACCTGAAAAGGGCGGTGAAAAGAAAGGAAAATATTTGGATATGAAACGTAGTCCGGGTTGGGGGACACACGTGTGAATAATTGCACAGTTTTACTTTTTAATTATTTTATTTTATTTAGTTAATTAGTTGGCACTAATTTTGCTGACATTAGATTAGATTTAGGATCTAGCGCCGCGAGCTACTGTAGTGGCTCCGGCGGGGCGATATATACCTTAGCCCTCTGACCACCAAGTCAGTAAAGGTAACCCGAGTTGCCAGAGTTGAATATCGTCTTGGTCGAAGTCCGTCTTTCCCAAGACGCTCCCTTTTACCACAGATTACGTTTTCCTTTGCGCTCGGGGGTTCCCTTTTCTTTTTCCTTTACTTCCCTATTCTTTTCTATCTCTATCACTATTTTTCCCTTAATTGTGTTGGTTCCACTGGAGTTGGTTGCGACCGATCCGGTGTAGGTGTTTTGGCCATCGGGCAACACGTTGTGTAGCGCTGCTATTGTTTCAAGTTCCGTCGGAAGGCTGTTGCAACGACGCCTCCGTCGAAGGTCTTACTGTATAAGACAGAGTTGGTACCACCTACCGCGATTGCGATCGCGCTGGTGAGGGTGTTTTTAGCCATCAGGCAACACGTCGGTAGTAGCGTTGCTACACGGTTACGATCCCGTCGGGTAGCGCTGAACAAGCCCCCGTCGAAGACCTTGAATTATACCCAAGGTGCTGAAGACGCTCGCCGAGCATTGGCCTTACAGCCCAGCGAACCGCGGTTATACCCTCGTAGACAAGCCAAACCCGCACTCGTCGAGCCCTCAAGTCTTCACAAGTCTCTACCACCCTTATCCTCCCGGGCCGGGCATCATCCCTTAGCCCCCCGTTGGAGTTGAGCTACCGTGGGCCGCAAGCCCACACAAGGGGAAAGGGAGTCTCGAACGCTCCGTACCGCGTGCCATCGGCAGTCGTTGTTGCTGTTGTTGTTGCTGTTGTTGTTTTTCTTCTTTTTGTTTGACCGCCGGACTGTGTTCGCGGCCTGCCAGGCACATTGCACTACAGATCGGCGGCTTCAGGGGCGGGGGTGACGCGGTATCCCGCGAAGGAACGTCCGCGGTTTTCAGCTGGGGGTCTCCTAGTTTTTCGGAGGTGCGGTCTTGCCGTTCGGAGGGCTTGACTTCTGCGAAGCGGAGGGAGACTTCGACGGCAAGACCGGTGCGATCAGCCGTTTAGCTTCGAAACTGAGGAGGGCTACTGCGCGCAAATACGCGTCTGCTGGAACACGAGCCTTCTGTGCCGCCGTGAGCTTCTCAAAATTATGAGGGACGAGCGACACATCGCGCACCCTCATGCTACAGTCGGGGTTAATATGATCCCCGACTTTGTAGCATGTGCAGCAGATAATTTGCGGGGAAGGTGCCTTTATGTCCCGGGGTACTTCTCGACCGGCAAAACCGGGAGACTTCTCGCGGGGTCTAGGAAGCCGGGGCTGGTCCTTGTAGGCCGGCCGCCGCTCTCCGTAGAATAACGAATCCTTGTCGTTGAATGAGGATCCCTCGGTGGGAAATGACGGTGACCCAGCCGCGGCGATAAAGGGCTCGTCATTCGCGAGGAAGTTCTCGTCGCCCAGGTCGGTATGATAGCTCGGGGTCAGACCCGCGGTTGTCGATGAGGGCATACTGTCTGCCATCGCCAACACTTGCTCGGCGGCTGGTCTCGCGAAGTCGACGCGTCTTCTCGCGCCAGCCGTCTGCGCGCGATAGGCCGCCCCTTGAGCGCGAACTTTGGCCACCGTGTCCTCGAAGGAGGATCGGGGGCGAGTCTCCCCTGCTTGGAGAACCAACGGCTTGATTGTCGGAAGGAGACCGTCTATGAACAAGGTGGTGCAATCCCTTGATTGCGTCGGAAGTATCCTCGATGGGATTCATACGCCTCCTTCGCCGGCGGGTTGAGGAGATGCGGCAAGGCCATGAGAGCCATTGCCTCCGACATTTATGCATTGTCTAAATTCTCCTTACATCTAGCCAAGAAGCTGATGACCTGGATCGGGTCGGACCCGTTAAACTTTTACTCTCCCATTACGACGAGGAGATATTGTACGCGTTTGCGCGTCGTGGCGTAAACCTTTGCATAGACGGTGGGGTCTGTATTCACGAGAGGATAAGCTCGATAGTTACACGCGCCTCGGAAGCGGTGGTTTGTCGGTTTCCGCACCGTGACACCCTTCGCCTTGGGGCCGAAGATCGGTTGTGGTACCGTGAATGCCTCAACTTCGGAGTCCGAATCGGAGTCCGTCTCTGAAGCTGAGGGCGGGGATGCACCCGAGTAACCGGAGAAATCCTCCGGGTCAGGTCGGCTTCCGTGGCCGGACTTGGGACGGCGGCCTTCGGTCTTGACCTTCTTGTCTCGGGACGATCTTGGCGACGGACGTCGTGTAGTGAAATACAGGGCTCTACAGGGGGGTGAAGTGAAAGGAAAATAATTGGATATGACAAGTAGTCCGGGTTGGGGGACACACGTGTGAATAATTGCACAGTTTTACTTTTTAATTATTCTATTTTATTTAGTTCATTAGTTGGCACTAATTTTGCTGACAGTAGATTAGATTTAGGATCTAGCGCCGCAAGCTACTGTAGTGGCTCCGGCTGGGCGATATATACCTTAGCCCGCTGACCACCAAGTCAGTAAAGGTAACCCGAGTTGCCAGAGTCTGATATCGCCTTGGTTGAAGTCCGTCTTTTACAAGACATTCCCTTTAACTACAGATTACTTTATCCTTTGCGCTCGGGGGTTCCCTTTCCTTTTCCTTTATTTCCCTATCCTTTTCTATCTCTAATTCTATCTATTTTTCCCTTATCTTGTATTGGTGCCATCGGCCTCGGTTGCGACCGAACCGGTGTAGGTGTCTTTGCCATCGGGCGACACAGTTGACGTAGCGCTGCTACTGTGACCCATTTTCCGACGGATACTGTTGCAACGACGTCTCCCTCGAAGGGCATCGTCGCGTTACAAGCCAGTGTTGGTGCCATCGGCCTCGGTTGCGACCGAACCGGTGTAGGTGTTTCGAGCCATCGGGCGGCACAGTTGACGTAGCGCTGCTACTTTCATTTCATCCTGTCGGGCTGCGTTGCGACGCCGCCGTCGAAGGCCTTGTCGCGTTACAAGGTGCCGAAGAAGCTCAACGAGCATTGGCCTTACAACCCAGTGGAACCGGGGTACCTCAGTACGCGCCCCACTCCACACTCGTCGAGCAGTTGCCTTTACAAGTCTCTACCACCATTTACCGATCCCGGGCTGGGCCCTTCTCTGTGCCCCCCCTATCAGGGATCCGAGCTACTGCGGGCCGCAAACCCGCTTAAAGAGGACAGGGAGCTTCGAACACTCCGTAGCGCTGTGCCGTTGGCAGTTGTTGTTTTTGTTGTTGTTGTTCGTGTTGGACCGTCGGACCTTGGTCTCTGCCTGACAGGCGCATCGCACTACATAAGTGGTCTCCCGACCTAGAGCTGCGTACAGGAGACCCGACCTAGGAACTGCGTAAGCTGAAACGGACAACAGGAGTTGTCTCTGCGACGTACGTTTATTTAGGTGCTGTAGCGTTTTCTATTTTTTTGTGTTAAGTTAGGTTCGTTTTTGGAAACGAACGATGTCGACAAGCGCCCCCGGGGACGTCGGTCCCGGGGCGAGCAGAATCGGATCGGCAAGGGCGTCGAGGATCCCGCGAGGTCCTCGCATCCGAAGCCAGGGCAATACGGCCACGGATCCCGAAGGTCAAGAATCCCCGACGGGGATTGAAGCCGACAAGGATAACCTATCCTACAGGTTCGAGAAGATGGGCGAGGAGATTCACCAAGAGATGACGAAAAATCTCGAGGCTGAATTAGCCCTCGTCCGTAAGCAACTGGAGTTGCAAGCATCCGAGTTCCACACCGTTTTAGGAGAGCTATCGGCTCGAGTGGATCTCGTCGAGAAGGAGCGAGGTGATGCGACCGACGGTCCGGAGCCGGAGGTCCTAGCTTCGTTGAAATTTTCAGTCAAGGACGCAAGGCGCGACGCGAATCAAGCTTTGGAGTCCTTGGGGAAATTTAGAGCCAGTATCGACGACAGGTTTGACCGCGCCGCTCATCGTCTCAAGGACCTTGAACAGGCCGCCGGGTAAGAGCCGCTCCCAACGGGTCGAGAAGGCGACCGTCGATCGAAGAAGGACAAGGCCGCTGTACAGGGGAGTTCCAAGTCGAAGACTTCGAAGAAGAATCTGCGACGCAGGAGCAAGAGTCGCTGTAGTGACGAGGCGGAGGACCAAGACTCAATGACCGAGTCGAATGGCCTTTCGGCAGATGGTGACGACGGTTCGTCGAACCATGCCAGCGATTCCGAACATCGTTCAGAGGAAGGAAACGGAATTTTGCAGGGCAAGGAAATTACCTCCAGACGGGGCGGGATCACTTCGTCTACCTCGCAGAGAGACAAGGACGCTGAGACAGAGGACGTCGCAACGCGACACGGGCCGCGATGGGAGGAGTTGGAGGAGCTGAATCCGACCAACTACCTCTTCAAAAAATTACTTTCGTACCGAACGTACCGCTTGCGGAACCCGCAGACATATTTGTCAAGATCCCGGCGGACCGCCGTGCGAAAAATCAGGAGAGATATTCCGCCTAAGGTGAAGAAGGACAACACGTTCACAGGTGAGGACGGGGTCCTTGTGTTGGATTTTTTGGCAAAATTAGTTCAAGAGTTTGATACTCAAGAAATGAACGAGGGGCAAGCGATCCGCTTGTTGCCCGAGTTTCTAAGCGGCATCGCATTGAGACAGTACACTTCTGTGTCTCAACGGCCGGGTCCCATCACGGAAAGGTGTCCGTTTGGCCAGAGGCCGTAAAGTGGTTGTTGAGGAGTTTCGCAACCTATGAGTCGATCCGTCAAGCCGTGCTCGCGTTGCGAGAAGTTCAGCAGAGACCGTCTGAAGACGAGATGGAATTTTACATTCGCCTAACAGACGCGAGTAATCGCTGTGGGAATGTTTATTCTATGGAGGACCAGATGACCATGTTCATCGAGGGGCTGGATGCCAGTATGAAGCCCATGGTCTCGCAGTATCGACAAGATAACCGAGATGTATCATTTTTGAGATTGGTAAATTGCGCAAAGGCGCATGGCTCGCCGAGCCGCGCCAAGAACAAGAAGACCAAGAAGGTCACGATTCAGACGCCGTCGACGTTCAGGGCGGGGAACAAGCCGAGGGCTTCTTATCCCGGTCGTAAAGGTCACGCCGCCGTCCACTTAACCGAGTCAATCTCCGCGTTAGATGAACGCGGTGCGCACGGAAGTAGCGAAAATCATTATGAAGGAGCATTGGTAGCCGAAGGCAATTATATTGAGCCATCGGAGGGCTACGGAAACGAGGGCTACGGGGCAAGCGGGTCGTCAACTTTACCGACGTCCACATACACGACGGAGTCGTTTTCAGAGCCCACGGATCCCGTGGTGATGTTCCGGGGGCGCGGCCACACGCCGGCGCCGCGCATTCCGATGGAAGACAACGGTACAACGTTTCGAAGGCCAGTCTGGATGGGAAGGCCGCAACGTCAAGGAAGGACGCCGGCCCGTGGAGGACCTAGGCCGCAATATCCCGTCAAGAAGCACGGGCTGGTGTGCTATCACTGTTACGAAAAGGGGCAGGCTGAGCCAACGTGCATTCTTTCCCTCCGGGAAATGCACCGAGTTTTGGGAATATATGAGGCGTTGTCTCCGATGGAGAGGTTAGGGATACCATCGACGAGTTATCTGAAGGTCAAGAATTGGTTCGATTCGCAGACGGCGAACACGCCGAATGCTTCAACGCCGGGGTCGAACCAACCCTTCAGAGGGCCCGCCGCGGGGCCCGCTTCGTCGGACGTGAGAAGGAACCCGCAGCCGCAGGGAAACTAGAGAGGGGAATCTCGAGAGAGTCACGAGAGGCGCAGGTTCAACGTACTGCGTCCGGGACTCAGTCCCGTTCCCCGTCTCTAGCAAGAAGGAAAGGCCTCGACGAGGAGGTAGTTGAAATAGGGGGTAAGCCGAAGGAGCCGGCTGTTGTCAAGAAAATTCTAAGTCGAGACAAGGATCGTCCGATGAATCAAATTCGTATGCCCTGGTACAGGGTTAAGCGACAAGAATGTCCTGACAAGATCTTGGTCCTCGCGCGAAAAAACTACAAAGTTTACGCGGATATTGGACCAACGGTCAGATTGATGAGTCGAGTGTTGTCCGTGTTGGACACAGGTGCCGGACCGAATTTGGTTCGAAGGTCGGAACTTCCGGCAGGAATGGAAATGTTGGTGTCCTACGGACCGACCCAAAACATTGGCGACGCGAACAATAGGCCACTCCGGACTCTCGTCACAATAAGAATGCCTGTGAGGCTTGGAAAATTTGTGGCTGCAGCCGAGTTTATTGTATGCGAAAACTAGCAGTCCCGCTAATTCTAGGCGCGGACTACTGTGACCGGTTTGTGGAAGCAATTTATCGAAGGAAGAAAACAGTTGAGTTGGCGGACTTCTCGGAGGTTCCGATAATTGGGCGGTTCTTGACGAGAAAAGGGAAGAAGAATCTCGTCGCGGGAGAGGACGAGAATGATGGAAAGGGGGAGCGAATTTCCCCTAAGGTAAAAGTGGCAAGAGCCACGACTATCGAGCCAGGGACGCAACGCGTCGTGGAATGCACCTCGAAGAGGGCGGGCTTGGTTGTGGTTCAGCCGTACTCGTCGTTGTACGAAAGGCACGGGTTGACGTGCACGAATGGTGTCGTTCAAGTTGAGCCTGACAGCCCATTTCGTTTACTCGTTGCGAATTTTAGGACGTACCCTGTCACGGTGCAAAAGGTGGCAGAATTATTACCGCACCCGAGGGCCGGGCTCGAGAGCAAAACCACCATTGGTGAAGTATTCGGAATTCAGGAAAGGAAGAAGGAAATTTTTCCTAATTCCACCAAGGCGCCTAAGGGCGAGACAAGATGTGAACCGTCGGAGCAAGCGCGCGAGGACCAGCCAGAAGAACGGTCGAGTGGGCTCTCTGCGACGGCATCGTCGAAGCCGAAGCAGCGGATTGAGCCCCCACCGCCGGACGTGGAGGACCTCGACCTGAGCCACATGCCGGAACGGCTGCGCGAGCGGTTCCGACGGATGTTGAAGAAATTCTCTAAGATGTGGGATGGGACCCTCGGTGAAATTAATACGACGGTCCACCGGATCAAGCTGGTCCCAGAGACCAGGCCCATCGCACAAGCTCCCTACCGAGCCGGTCCAAAGGCTCGGGAGGTCGAGGACGAAGAAGTACAGAAGATGTTAGAAGCAGGAGTCATCGAACCGTCGCAGTCAGAATGGGCGTCGCCCGTTTTATTAGTGCCCAAGCCGGACGGATCGATGTGCTTTTGCGTAGACTACCGCAGGTTGAACGCCGTAACGGTGAAGGACACGTACCCTTTAACGCGCATGGATGAGTGTCTGGACTCGCTTGGTGACACCAAGGTTTTCTCCGCGTTGGACGCGATTTCGGGATATTGGCAGATGCCTATCCCTGAGTGCGATCGCGACAAGACCGCATTTTCGTGTCACTCAGGTCTGTATCGCTTCTCAAGAATGCCCTTCGGGTTAACCAACGCGCCAGCGACGTTCCAGAGAGCAATGGATATCCTGCTCTCTCCGTTCCGTTGGAAATGCTGTTTGGTGTATCTGGATGACATAATAATTTTTAGCAAGTCGTGGGAGGAGCACATCGTGCACGTGGATGAAATATTTCCGTATTGGAAAAGGCAGGTGCGAAGCTCAAGCTTCCCAAGTGCGAATTTTTCGTGGAAAAGATCAAGTACCTGGGCCACGTCGTCCGCCCAGGTACGCTAGAATTCGATGTCGCGCGAACCGCCGCGTTGGAACAAGTGCGGTACCCGCGAACACAAACACAGCTTAGAAGCTTCCTGGGACTTTGCAATGTATACCGCAGGTTCGTTCCGCATTATGCGAGAATTGCGCATCCTCTAAACCAACTACTGAAGAAAGAACAACCGGTCCAGTTGGAAGGATTCGACGAACCGTGCAAGAAAGCTTTTCACAAGCTCAAGGACGCCATCTTGGCACCGCCGGTGTTGGCGCTGCCGAAGAAGGACCTACCCTACTCGGTAGATACCGATGCAAGCGACTACCAAATAGGCGCTGCACTATTTCAAACACACTCGGATGCGCAACGCAAACCTATCTGGTTCTTTTCAAGAACGTTAGCCGCAGCCGAGAGAAACTATTCTGTATCAGAAAAAGAATGTCTAGCGGTAATTTGGGCCGTACAGACTTTAAGACCATATCTATATGGCGAGCACTTCGTCGTGCATACCGACCATGCCTCATTGAGGTGGTTGATGAACGTAACCGACCCCAGCGGGAGATTAATCCGATGGAGGCCACGCCTCTCGGAATTCGATTTTGAAATCAAGTACAAAAAGGGAAAGGCTAACAGCCAGGCGGACGCTTTGTCAAGGTTGCGAACCGCAGGAGAAACCGTCGACGAAATCGACGACGAAATCCCTTGCTTTATGGCCGAATCGGCCGAGGGTACAGTGGAAGACGAGGACAGTTTTGACGCGTTAGACGACATCCTCGCTCTTGAGGAGGGGACCGCCCCTGATCGCCTCCATCAATTCCAAGCTGTCACTCCGGAGGAGCTCATTCGCGAAAAAGCCGTCGACCCCTTCTGCAACCGCATCAAGGAAGAAATGGACGCCGGAAAGGTGAGAACGTTCAACATGGAGACCGAGGAACTCGAAGGAACTCTATGCCGTACTGCGGCGGAGTTTGTACAAGTGGTGATACCACAATCGTTAAGGGACCGCTTCCAAGGGTTGACCCACTACGCAAAATTGGCAGGCCACCCGGGAGGCAGGAAACTTTACAAGACATTGAGAAGATATTTTTACTGGCCTACGATGGCCCTAGACTGCTACGCAGTCGCGAAGAATTGCGCCGCATGTGCGCGGGAGAGGGTGAAGTTAAGAAGAAACACGAAGGAAATGAAGCTGTTCACGCCCAAAGCTCCACTGGAGTTTGTCGCCATCGACATCCTCGGCGAGCTAATTACAACTAAACGAGGAAATCGGTATATTCTTGTGATCAGCGATCGATACTCGAAACTGGTACGAACTGTACCGTTGAAGAAGATATCAGCTGCGCACATCGCACAAGGCTTCGTTCACCATTGGGTATTCGTGTACGGACCGCCGGTCAAGCTGCTGTCCGACAATGGAACACAGTTCACGGCCCGGTTCTTTCAGAATGTCTGCCGAATTCTCGTCATACGCAATGTGTTCACGACTACGTACCACCCGCAAGCCAACGGCCAAGTTGAGAGGTTTAACTGCACGCTGACTTCCGCGTTGCGAAAATATGTTGGAGAGCATCCCAAGGACTGGGACCTATTTAGCGACGCTGTGACGTTCGCATACAACACGCAAGTTCATCGAACTACGAACATCGCGCCCTTCGAGCTGGTGTTGGCTCGGGCGCTGAGAAGCATTGCGTTACAAGCACAGCCAAGTTTAGAAGGATTTAGCTCGAATCGAGCGTACCATCTGAAATGGCAGTCGTGGTTGGAAAGCCTGATGAAAGGCGCTGATAAGAGCTTGCGAAAAGAACAAGCGCGCTACAAGCGAAACTTTGACGCACGGCTCCGCAAACCGAGGTATGACATCCCTTCAGGATCATACGTATTCCTTCGGGGAGAGCAAGGCACGGCCACCGAGCCGAAACATAAGTTGGCACAAGTGGCTACGGGTCCGTATCAAGTGAAGGAGTCAACTGAGAACACGGTCGTCATTGCCATCGGCGACCAAGAAGAGCGCGTATCGCGAGATAGAGTCGAATTAGGGCCTAGTCCCATGGACTACACGCCGATAATCGGGCTACGGCAAGCGCTACAGTTCCTCAATCGAGAAGGGGAACGAGAAGAACCCGCCGCGCAAGCGAAGAATAAGACGGATGACGGACCGTTGGTAAATCAGGAAACTGCGCACATCTCGCCGGATCTACAAGAGATAGGAGGCTCAGAAGAGCAGGATGAGGATGAGTCGCTGGCTCTTCGGAAGGGGGAAGGACAGTGGGACACGCAGGAAGAAGGATTCGAGAGTCAGGAGTATGTGATCGACAAGATCGTGGACCACGGCTACGACGAGGAGAAATTAATTCTCAAATTGAGGTGGTATGGGTATACCATCGAGGACGCAACGTGGGAACCTATTGAGCAAATCCCCCGCAGCGCGATAGTCACATATTTCCGAAGGAAAAGGCTACCCTTACCCACGCAAGCGTCGCATGCACAACCGGGATAGCCATCGTAAATAGAATTAGTAGGTTAGAAACAACTGAGAGGTCAGAACTTCGAGGAAGGAACGCATCTACGAGGTTCGCAAATATGGAGTTTGAAGGAAAGGAGAGCAAGGCAGAGAAGCGAAACTGTATCCTTGGATGAGGCATTGAGCCTTCCGGAAAACACGAACACGCCTCACCGCAGTACGCACGAGAAATGACGTTTCGAACAGGCGGTCCGCCCGCGTGGGGTATGATGTAAACAAAAAAATAAGCGTGTCGACAACAAACTGCTGAACGAGCGACGCAAGGCAGAGCTCGAATTCCAGCCATGCTGCGAAATTATAATCAAAAAGCAAGAAAAATTACTGCAGCTGCAGTACACACACGAAGTGGTTTTCGCTTGCCACAGTCGCCGACATGAATATTCTAAGTCGCCCCGCGGGCAAGCCCCACCTCACGTGAAGCCGATCGTCACACTCACTGCCAACACACTGCCTGTGGCATAATTGCCGACGACTACTGTATACATTAGATTTGCAATTAGATCTAGATCTCGCTGTAAGGTACGGACCTTACAGCGTGCGCGCGCGCATATCTTACAGCGCGCGCGCCGACACACGTGTACGAAACGTGTGCTGTCCGCCCGATGGCTGACAGTATTACAGTGCGGGACGACCCGCACTGGTACAGTAGCCCGGTACTGTACTATAGTATGATAACTTCGACTTGTATATTAAATAGGAGGAAGGGCGCCGGCGGGGGAGGACCAAGGTAGCTTGGTCACGATCCACGACCGCGGCAAAACCCTCCAGCTTACTCTAATTAGGCGACACCTTCGCACGCCTTTTTAGTTAGGGACCGGCACGGGTCGGGTTGCGCGACACGCGAGCGAGCCGGGATCCGCTTCCGCCCGTCAGCGCTGGTACGTCACCCAGCGCTGCTCCGGGGCGTTGAGGCGTCGATCCGCTCGTGCGTGCGCGCGACCTACCCCGACCCGCTCTACCACACTGCTACCGGGCCCGTACCCGGTTCCGTGAGCAGGAGGAGTCCCCCGTCTTCCGCCGATCAAGGGTCTCCGTCGGACTGTTAGCAACACCCCTCCGCCGTTGGGGGGTGTTTATGCGACAATGGTCTCCCGACCTAGAAGACCCCGAGATCTTTCCGTGAAGAATTTCTTTTTCCTCCGCGTCCGTACGCGTTGAGGTGAGTCAAGAATACGCCACTTCGATCCGGTCCGAACCGGCGGATCCGAGGGCGGCCGCTATGCACGCACCATCACCGCCGTTCGGAGACGGCGACGCTGGTCTCCGAGACCGCGAACCGTCGCCCGAGTCCCCCGAAGGACAAGCGGCTGCGATGTTCGATCGCATAGCTGACTACATCGAGGAAGTCTGTACTTCACTCCGTATAGACGTGACGGACGCCGTCTACTCGCGATGTATGGACGAGCTCCGCTCCCTACGTGAAGGGAGGTTCGATCGAGTCAGCCAGTCCTTGGAGAATCTCCGAGCACTAGTCGACGAGTTACACTCGCGACTGGTGCTCGTCGAAGACTCACGCCTCGCGCAGCCCGTACTGCACGGGCAAGGTCGCCCCACAAGGCCGACCTCGACGAGACGTCCCGACGATCGACCGTCCCCGTCAGCAGAGCAGTTGGGTGCGTTCGCGCACCTCTCCGCTGAGCTCAACGCTACGCGACGGCGTGCTCGTGACATGGAACGGACCATGGCCGCAAGGCTGCCCGGTGCCCCTACGAGAGGGCCCGGTGGTGCCGTACCTCCGAGCGCCGTCGCTCCGGAAGGTTGGCGTCCGACTGGCGCCAACACTAGTCGGACTGCGGAAGGAAACCATCCTCCGATGGGCGCGAATCTCGCGTCCGAGACCCAAGCATTGCCGCCTATCGCCGTAAGTAGGCGGCAGATGGACCGCGTATCGTACGCGGACGAACAGGACCGTGGAGGAGCCGCCCGCGGATCCGGAGAACCGATGTTCTCCGTCCATCCCCGCTGGGGCGGCTACCCGCCGGCGAGTTATGCCGAGCATCCAGGTCCGGTAGACGTCCGTATGCTACCGGTTACCTCCTTCGGCACGCTAGGTCCCGCCGAGCCCGAGCTCGAGCCAGTGCATACGATGATCCAAGAGTTCAGCGCCGTCGCTGACTATCGTATGTACCGCTTGGATAACACCTCGAGGCTCGTCACCTCGGGTGACGCCGGACGGATCGTGAAGTACGTCCAACGCTGCCGTGGGATCCGTCCCACAATGAGGAGCTTTGACGGTACGGACCCGATGCAGCTCCTACCGTTCTTGAAGGATATTCGGATAACCTTCAACTCGCAACACCTGACCGAAGGTGTTGCCGTGAGAGTCCTCGCGCACTTCTTAGAGCGCGACGCGGAGCGACTGTATACGAGTTATACGATGCGTGGCCTCCGCACCGGCCAACTACACGACGACGTGAGTTGGCCGGGACTCGTGAACCAGTTCCTGAAACGCTACCTAACCGACGACGTGTTAGGTGAAGCGTACGACGCTGTCGCGACGGCGCGACAGCAATCTCATGAAACGGAGAGCACGTTCGCGGACCGGCTCGAAACGGCCGCGTTCCGGTGCACGGCAGTGTTCTCCGAACAGTCCCTTGCGCACTACTTCGTGCGGGGACTCGCTCCTGCGACCCGTGCCGCAGTGTCCGAAACCGTACAGCGGCTGCAGAGCCGCCAGAAGACCGATCTCCCGACCATCCGCCGTATCGCAACGGCGGAAGGAACCACTTACCGCGCTCGACGCGGTTTACCTCTGCCGGATTCGAAACCGCCAGGGAGGGCTGGCAGGACTACGAAGTCCGCCGCAACAAGTTCGCCCGCCTCTACCCTCCATGTCGGGGAGGATGAATGGCAGGCCGACCCTGTCCTCATTACGCACGGAGCAGGGCCAGTAGGGGGTCGACCCCCTTCACCAATGTCGACCGGAACGACGTCGAGCTACGCGACCGCATTCGCGGCCACTCCAAGAGCGCCCAGGGGTACGGACCCCCGGGTAGCTGAGCTCGACATCTCCAACCGAGATACCGGAGGTGAAGCCCCTCGCGTGCCCCTCCTCACCGATGAGGAGGCGCGGCACGCGGCGACCTTCGCCTCAACGGACGGCAGCGCGTACGTGTGCTGGCTATGCCGTACATACGGGCATGCCATGTACGCGTGCCCGTTCCTGTCGCCGGAACAACGAATGTTCACGGCGTACAGGAATTACCGCTACCAGATGGAGACGCGCCCCGGTGCGCGTAACCTCCTCCGGCAGTCGGTCGGCGAGGGCCGTCCCCCCCGTCAAGGTTTCCCGAATCGGTCGGGTGGGGGCGCACGCTTCGCCCCACTTGGAGGCGGGTATCGTCGCAACGAGCTCGATCGCCGGGATCGACCCGACTACCGGCAGGCGGACGCAAGGTATCCCCGTCAAGGAGGGAGAGGGGAACGAGACCGTTCTCGGTTACCGCAGAAGGTACAGAACGCAATCATGTACCTGCAAGATTGGGTAGAGGATCCGTACCCTCTACCTGAGGAGGGTCAAGAAGGAGAACCGGTTCTCCCTGTCCCTCAGATCCTGCGACGTCCGATCGTCGCAGCTCAAGGTCAAGAAGTACCCGAGTACTTCGCCAATGGCACACGGCAGCGGTGGAGAAATCGTCCCAACCCACGCGGCCAAGGACCCGACGAAGGCCTGGCTACCGATAGCCAGGAAGTTAGCTCCGATAGCACGGGTAGTTCGAAAAAAGGGTAAAGACGGTTACCTACACGCGGTCGCGTGAGCCGTCTTGTACCCTCGAACTAGACCGTACCCCACGTGTTCACCAAGGGCACGGGGGTTATTTGCCGATAATATATCCCCCGCCGCCGGACACGAGCATGGGGATTCCGGCAACGCCGATACAGGCGGGAGCGAACGACGAGGCTTCCGTAAGCCCGACGTCAAAAGGGACCCACACCGGGACGCCCGAAGTCCCGGTGTTGTGTAACCTATGCGAAGGGGGCAACGAAGAACGTAAAGAGCCATTCGACCCCCTGACTCCCGTGAGTCAAGACCCGCCAACAAATTGTCCGGTACGTACGGAACCGAGTACCCGAGAGGGCGTCACTGAACCGCGGACGCCCCGCGACCCGGGCAGAAGGAAACGCAAGAGGGGCCAGAACCGTAGGCAACGACCTCGGCGGAACGATCTCGCCGATAACGTCGCGCCTAAGGTGGTGAACGGCATCGTATGCCTAATGACGTCGAAAATATATAACGTCTTGGGCTGTGTGGCCACCAAGGGCAATGCGTTCAAACCTCACACGATCGCCGTCGATACGTGCTCGGGGTACAACTTAGTGAGGAAGGCCGACCTCCCTCCCGACTGGACCCGATACGTAATACGGGACGCGCCATTACCCCGACTGGCTGGCGCGAACAGCAACCCACTTCGACTTACGGCGGTCGTCCGCCTCGCGGTCCGGTTGCGGAACACGACGTTCCACATACCTTTCCTAGTGGCCGAACAGCTCGCTGTTCCCGTTCTGTTGGGTACGGCGTTCATCGATGCGCACGTGCCCAGCATAGACATCGACGGACAGAAGCTCGAACTTCGTCAAGGTGGCTCCGTAGCCATAGTCGACGGAAGGGGGGAGCTGAGTCCCCCTACCAGGCGGCACGGACGCCAAACGAGCCGGCCGGATGTACGGGATGAGGCCCCGCAGGCGATCCGAATCGCCCGCTGGGTTACCATCCCCGCGATGTCGCAAGCCCGAGTGCGCGTGACAACCGCGGGGAGGGGCCTCGTTTTCCTGGAGCCAAAGCCCTCACTCCAACATCGACATGGAGTGAGGCTGACGAATGGCGTCGTCGAGGTCCTGCCGAACCAGACCTTCGACGTCATCGTCGCAAACTTCTCGCAACGAGAGAGGCGGCTTCCGAAGCACACCGTCGTGGGATACGCGAAGCGCAACCCCCTCGCGATCCTCACGCCCGAACGTAGGGTCGCCGAGGGGATCGCGTACGCGCTACACCTGACCGACTTGACCGATCAAGTCGGGGAGGTAAGAGTTGGTCGATCCAACTCCGACGATAAGACAACCGCCGGGGGCAGGAGAGCCGACCCGGACGAACGGTCACCTTTATGCCAACCGACGGCGGGGAGTACTCTACTCCCCCATAAAAAGGATTCCGAAAATCCGCCGATGGATTGGAAAAAAGAAATCGACTTGTCATACATCGAGAATGACAAGCTCCGTGGCCACGTACTCGAGATGCTCCGTAAGCACTCGAGTCTGTGGAGCGGTGCACTCGGAACGATCCGAGCCACGGAGCACCGCATTGCCCTCGAACCAGGTACGAAGCCGATACGCTCGATGCCCTATCGTAAGGGGCCCGCAATGCGAGAAATGGTCGCAAAGGAGGTCAGCAAGATGTTGAACGCCGGCGTCATCGAGCCCGCGAGCACCGAGTGGGCGTCCCCGGTGGTGCTCGTACCGAAGAAAGACGGCTCTCTTCGGTTCTGCGTTGATTACCGCCGCCTCAACGCCAAGACGGCGGCGGATTCGTATCCGCTGCCCCGCATGGATGACTGCATTGATTCGCTTGGGGATGCCGCCGTGTTTACGACGTTGGACTGCAACTCCGGCTACTGGCAGATCCCGGTCGCGCCGGAAGACCGGGATAAAACTACCTTCACAACGCATATGGGTACGTTCCGCCATTTACGCATGCCGTTCGGGTTGAAGGGGGCACCGGCCACCTTCCAACGTGCATTGGACATTATTTTATCCGGCGTGAGGTGGCAGATATGCCTCGTGTATCTCGACGACGTCATTGTGTTCTCGCGTACGCACGCGGAACACGCAACGCACCTGGACACTGTCTTGAGCTTGTTGAGGAGCGCCGGTATTTCCCTCAAGCTCAAGAAGTGCAGCTTCTTCCGTCCGAAGGTGCACTACCTGGGGCACGTCATCTCCCCAGGTAAGCTGAGTGTCGCCGAAGCGGCGGCGGATGCCTTCAAGACGTTCACGTTCCCGAGGACGTTGACGCAAGTGCGCTCGTTCCTCGGGGCGTGCAACGTCTACTGCTGCTTCGTCAGGGGGTTCGCGAAAATTGCGCGTCCATTAACGAACATGACGCGCAAAGACGCGGACCCCAACTTCGATGACCCGACGGAGGCCCGACTGCAAGCCTTCGAGACGTTGAAGGAACGGATGATCAAACCGCCGATTCTCGCGCTGCCCCGACACGGCCGACCGTACATGATCGACACCGACGCGAGCGCCTATCAGTTAGGGTGCACGCTGCTCCAAGAGCACGACCAGCCAAACGATTGGCGTCCCGTCGGGTATTGGTCGTACTCGCTGAACGACAGCGAGCGCAACTACAGCGCCACGGAGCGCGAGTGCTTCGCCGTAGTATGGGCCGTCCGCACACTGCGGCAGTATATCGAAGGAACAAAGTTCACCGTCCGAACGGATCACGACGCGTTGAGGTGGCTCATGTCCCTCGCCGAGAGCTCCGGAAAGACTAACCCGGTGGCGGTTACGTCTGGCTGAATACGATTTCACCATTCAGTACCGCCCCGGACGTGTATACCAGGTTCCCGACGCCCTGTCACGTCTCGTGTCGCCGAGAGTCGCCGACGACCCTCGCCCCGCCGTCGAAGTGGACGACGATATTCCTACCTTCGACGCGGGCACGACCGTTCAAGACGTATCGAACGAGCTCGCGGACCACGTTTGCGCCGCGAGCTGCGACCACGAGGTCGACCACGTCTTCGCGACGACACGGAACCAAACCAACTCAGGGAGAAGTTCGCGCGCCCGAGCGCGCGAAGAGCCGAGGGGCGACGACGAAGCCCCCGCTCTCCAAGGCCCCACTTCGTTTTGGGAAGAGAATGACGAGTTCGACGCCGCCGACATCGAGCGCGCCTCAGACCACGAAGCTGGCGCGCTCGCCTCCGCGGTCGCCCCTCCGCAGGACGACCTTCCGGCTCCTCTTACGATAGAGGAGATCGCCGAAGAGCAACGCGTAGATGACTTCTGCCAAACCGTTTTGGCACGACAATCTGAATCCCGAGACTCCGCGTTCTTCGAGGACCACTAGGGGGTGCTCAAACGGAGACACCCCTTCGACCCTGATATCGTACAGTTGGTGGTCCCTCGAACGCTGCGCGCACGATTGCTACGACTGTGCCACGACCCGGCCATCGCGGGACACCCGGGCCAGAATCGCATGTGTTTCCCGCTCCGTCGTGAGTACTACTGGCCCCATCTCGCCGCCGATGTCGCCGCGACGGTGCGAGGGTGTCGGACCTGTGCGATGAACCGGGTCAAGTTGCGGAAACACCTCAACCGTTTGAAGTTGTTCCCGGCAACCCGGCCGCTTGAGAGCCTGGCCATCGACATCTTGGGTCCGCTCCCCAAGACGAAGGCAGGAAAACAGTTCCTGCTCGTAATTACCGATCGCTTTACCAAGCTCACGCAGGTCTTCGCACTACGTACGATTACCGCCTACACCATCGCAGTTGCGTTCTGTGACGCCTGGGTATTTAAATACGGCGTCCCGCGCACGTTACTGTCGGATAACGGACCGCAGTTCAACTCTAAGTTCTTCCACAGCACGTGCCGGGTTCTCGGAATTACGAACCTATTTACGTCGGCGTACCATCCGCAGACTAACGGACAAGTCGAGCGATACAACCGAACGATCGCCGCAATGCTTCGAAACTACGTAGGCGAGCATCAAGATGACTGGGACGTGTACGTGGGGCCGCTTCCGTACGCGTATAACTCCCACGTTCATCGCACCACGCGCACCACGCCATTCGAGCTCGTGCTCAGTAGGCCACCGCCGGAGTTCTCTCTTCAACGAGCCGACGGTGAGACACCCCCTTCCTATAGGGGAAACCAACGCGCCGAGTTCCTCAAGACCTTGGACTCTACCATTCAGAAGGCTTACGAGAGCCTGCATCGGACGCAGGCCCGATACAAGCGCGACTTCGATAAGCGCATACGGCGGATCAACACGCGACTCCGTCCCGGCGAATATGTATACCTCAACCCCACCGATGGGGGGAAGACGTCGAATAAGTTGGCGTCCCCAGCAGTCGGACCCTACCGCGTCCTCGCGAACGACCGCCGCACCATCACGATCGATCGTGATGGCGCTACTGAGCGCGTCTCTGCAGACCGCTGCGTGTACGCGCCACCACCGACGGACGCACCACGGACGAGTACGACAACCCCGGGTGACCTTGCCGACAAGGTCACCGAGGGTACTCCGTATGCCGTCGAACGACTACTCCGGCATCGAACCATGGAGGACAGAACTACGGAGTTCCTCATCAAGTGGGCGGACTACGACCAACCCACTTGGACAGCACGCACACACGTACCCGAGGAATTATTGTCGCGCTACGAGAAAAGACTTCGAGCGCGTACAGGTAGGGATCTCACTCCGGAACTGAACGCGGACGTTCAGTCTTAAGTGGGGGGGCCCTCAACCGCCTCGGGGCGGTTAAATCGAACCGTTTCGTTATGGTCAGAACTGAGCTCTTACGAGTAGGGACAGGGGAAACGTACCGAAGTCAAGCCGTATTGACTTCGCCGAGGCCGAAGACGCAAGAAGTAGGAACAGGGCAGTACGAACTGCCTGAAGAATCGTAGTCCTCGCTATGATCGAAAATAGCAAAACGGCGCGGAGAGAGAAAATAATATCCCCGGCGGAGTGTAGGGTAGGAACACCCAACGAATGAGACGATCACCGGCAAAGGGTCGCCGGCGTAGAGGGCGAGTAGGCCCCTTGAAGGTCGATCGACGGAGGCGATGATCGGGGTAGGAGTCGAAGGCGCGCGCTTGCGCACACGATACGTATGGAACGGGCTCCCGTGCATGGGGGGCCGTCTGGCGCAACACGCTGCAAGATAGTTATACCCGCGCACGGAAGCAAGACACCCCAAACCCGCCGCAGACAGCCGCCCTATAATAAGGGAAATTAAGAGGTGAGGGGAAATTACACGCGAGCGTCGCCGGAGTTTGCGTGCCACGCAACAACACCGCTCGCGTCATCACGAAATGACCACCGCCACCATCCTCCAAAAATAACGTCAAATCAAGGAAGGGAAATGACACCAGCATGTGCATTGCGTGTGCTGGTACTGTACACCACCGGACAAGTCATGGAAAGGCGGACGACGGCGGTTCAAGGGCGAGTACAGCGAGAACCCGCCCGAGGGTACACACGTCCGCTCACCAAGCGGGCGCCTCGCCATCTCGTCGCGCGTAACTCAAGTAGTCGACCGGCTTTGCTCCCCTGAACCCGCTGCATGTCGACGACTATACCCGGGTTCGGGCCCCATCTCGCCGCCGACGGCGAGGAGCGCCGGAGAACGCGGACCTGACCCAGCCCATGCTACTAACACGTACATTGCGCTGCGAACGTCCTCCACGGAACCGTTGAATACAGGGAACATGCGGCGCCGCGCGGACCGGACCGCAAGCGAGCACCCGAAGAAGCTCAAGCAAGCCCTGTGACTTCGACCACGAGGGACCTCCCCTCTCGACACGAGGAGAAAGGGGCGGCAACAGGCGCACGGACGCCTTCGGAGTGCTCACCGAGGGGCTCCCCCACGGTACCGCGAAGAACCGCCATCCGCCGGTAGATCCCGCGGACCCAACTCTGGCAACCTCGACGACGGCTATGGCGACGCACCCGGAAACGTACAACGACGAGACGCCGTCCCCGCCGTCGCCGGAGACGCGCGCCCCGAGCCACAGGGACACTCCGCGTCTCCAACCAACGGAGACAACCGCATCGCAGGTCGCAGTGCTGATGCACCCCGTAGTTCGCATCCGCGACGCATCGATACCGGCGGTAACTACAAAGGTGACCGTCGACGACCGCGTACCGGCCGACGGACACGACGACAAGACATTCTAAGGGAAGAAGACAGCGGGCACGCTGTACCGGCGCTCTCGGACGCGGAGCTCGGCGGGGGACGGCCCCCGCCCTCAGCAAAGTCACCGGTAACCTCGCCGCGCGAGAAGTCGGCAACAAGGTCGTAGTGAATTATGGTGTCATCGCGCCACAGCGCCGCCCCTTCCCAAGCATGAGCACCGAAGGACGTCAGGAAGGAAGGAGACAGAGAACACGGGACGGCTGAGGGAGGCGACGAGAAGAATCGGCTCCTCCCCCGCCTCCCTTTTGGAGGGAGAAGGTTCCTCCGCATATAGCCAAACGCCTCGTCGGGCGAAAGCTACCCCGCCTTGGACGACAGGGGAATACCAGACGTCGGAGGTGAGGGCGCGGCGGTATTGAGAGGCACGCCGCCCTCCCAGAAAAAAAAGAAGCGAGCGTTACGATCGATCAAGCACACCCGCGCGGCGGACGTGGAACCCATACACACGAAGTGGATTGGCGTGACGTTCAGCAACGCTCTCTCGCTGAAGGATGAGAAGATAATCGGAGACGAAGAGGGCTACCCACGGCGGCCTCTCGGGATAATAGTACCGCTGCGTACGGGGAACTCACGCAGGACTATCGCAACGACCGACGGCGAGGACGGGAGGGAGTGAGAAATGGAAATCGGCGTGGGGACAGAGGGCCCGGGATCAATGGACACGACGAAAAGAACCACTTCGCCGACAAGGGTTTACGTCGAAGATCGAAGAGTGGAATTGGAGACAGGGCAAGTTGGTGCGTCGGATCGTACCGGCGAACGACCTCGGCGACGACGACGAAGGGGGAAGTAGAAGGGATGACACCTATCGAGCGTCTACGGAGACGCTATAGGACAAAACAAAGAAGGAAGGGACGACCCCATGCACGCCGTGGGTCGACCCATGGCAAGGACAGAAACTCTGGGTAGGAGGCCCGGTCCAAGGGCAGATGGGGACAGAGATGGCTCTGTACGACGGAAGAAGACGATGGTGGGGGTGTGACTCTGCGCTACCATCCGTCGAACAAAGGGCCCGCCACATGTCCACCGAGACATCTGCTGACGAGCGTGTGAAGACGAATGCACCAGCTAAGGATGCCCTAGTGGCTTTACGGACGAAGGGAGCTAAACTATCGGTGTGGCACGGTCACTGCTCTGGGCCGTTCGGTGTGGACGATGGACTCGAGGCGTAGGGTTTCGACGGACAATAACGGGGGTGCCGAGGCAACCCCACCCGGAAGTCCGCCAGCGGCGGCATCGCCACCTCCTCGTCCTGCGACCAACGAATGGCCGCGGCATCCGAGGGCGCGGTCCCGTACGACCGAGAAGGTTCGTACGTCTGGTCCTCGTAAGGGTCGCGCATGGCGTGCCGCGGCACGGATGGAGCACCGACACGGAGAGAACGGAGCTCATCGCGCTCTCGACGGTAGCGGTCCCGTTCGACGTGGGACCGCTCGAGAGCGTTCGCGTGCTCCACGGAGGTCTGACGTAAGGTCTCCACCTCGTGCTTCAGTCGACGCAATTCGGAGGCGTATGATTCGCGTTCGGTACCCAGACGGCGGGCCTCGTCGCTACGCAACAGATACCACGACGCCAGCGTCCGAAGAAGGCCCCTGATTTGCCACGGACGATCCGCCGACGTCCCTAAGGCCTGGGCTAAGCCAGGGACGGCCCTGACATCGGCGCGTGCCGACATAATACGACGACTCGCCGATTCCTCTAGTGGATCTTCCCCCGCCGGCGGGTGAAGGGTCGGAACCGGGAGGACGGAAGGCCCCTCCAAGGAGCCATAGAGGCCGCTGCTAACGGTATGGGGCTGAAAGGGGTTCGTTCCCGTTCCCCCAACCGCGGCGGCCTCACCATCCAAGTCCCGATAGCGCTTCCTCTGCGACTCCCGCGCGGTGGATCCGACGCCGCCACCGCGTACAGGACGACTAGGGGAGGCCGCCGTCGGGAGGGACCGCGCGACGAAGGCATCGGTGGCCAGTTGGTAGGTGAGGTAGATACTACGGTCGCCGGTAGTGAAATCTGTCCATGGACGTCGATGTCGTTCTGGCACCTCGTCAGCGCGCTGCATCAACTCCAGCACCGCCGTACATGCCCAAGACACGTGCGATGTGCTGCGCTCGAGCGGGTGTAGCGGCACCAGGGGAAGGTCTGCCGCTACCCTTCCGAAGAACCCCAACACCTCGGGCGGTTGCAGGAAGACAAGGCTTTGTACGGACACCTCGGTCATGAAGGCATTACCCAGAGACCAGGCCCACTCCCTTTCTAGATTGAACATGACGGCTGAATAGGCGGGATGACGCGGATAGGCGCAAATCAAGCCGAAATGCTTTAGAAGGTAAGGGAGAAGAGGATGCACTCCCAACGAAGGGAGTGCCTCCCTTACGACAACGGGGAGTGGCGGAAAAACCCCCGGCGACAACCCCCGCTCGAACGCGGATGCACGGAAGACTCGCCCGTCTTCCTCGTTGGAACGTCGATACACCGCCCAATCGTGAGGAGAGATGGCGACCCCGTGCAGACGCATTAGGGAGCAGGCAGATTTTTGTAAGGCGGCCCTCGCCTTCGAATAGGCGTAGGGTCTGGGGCTGACGTACAGCCCCGGCACGGCGGCCAGGACGAACCGACGAGGCTCACCACGACCGGGTCCCGACAGATAAGACGCCATCTGATCCACGTAGTCGGCCTCGCTCGCACTGTACACGAAGGTCCGCTCGCTGTGGATGGCGTCGGGGATTTGGTACGCCGCACCGACGCCGTCCGCGGTGAGCCTCCCCAGCATCAGCGACGCCTCCTCCGCACCGCCTGCTTCGTATACTCGGCGAACACGCAGCAGGTCGGGGCGGAGACGATCGTGGGACAGTAGCTCACTCATGGCCACGCCCGAACAGGCGAACCGGCGCCACGAAAAGCGAAGACGCTCGACGGGCAGCGGGGCAGACCGCTCTAACGGCGAACCAAACCACCTTCCGCCAGCATTGTCCTCCTCCCCAGCCGAGGACAGACCTCGGGCGACGGCGGAATCGACGACATGTGAAGCCGGGGGCGCCGACGCGGGGACGAACTCGATCGACGGTGGCGAGTCCCCCGCGCTCCGGGACTTCTGGAACGGCGGTAAGGTGGCTCGCAGGAGCGACGGCGGCTCTAGTTGACGGGGAGTAACTTCCCCACGGGGAACGGCGGGTACACTCGACGAGGGGATCGTCCCCGTGGATACGGAAGGGCTCGGGAGAGGCGCCGACATCGACGAGTAGGAATCGGAGTCGCCCAGCGAGAGGAAGGACTCCGACGGTACAGACGAGATTCGGACGGAGAACAAGGGGCGGGCGACGTCAGGTGAGGCGACGACCAAGACGCAAGGAGACGGAAGGGCGGGGGAGAAAAAGAGGAATACGGCGCGACACGGGAAGTCGCTGGGGACAAAGAGGCGACGAAGGGGAAAAGGAGCGATGGGCAGACGACGGACCGGGCTTGAACCCAATGGAAGGGGTGGCGTACTGGCGACCTCAAGTACGATCCGGACAGCTACGGGAATCGACATGGCCACTTCTACAAGCCGGGGTGAGCGCGGACGTTCACCGTTAAGTGGGGGGCGATGTGGCATAATTGCCGACGACTACTGTATACATTAGATTTGCAATTAGATCTAGATCTCGCTGTAAGGTACGGACCTTACAGCGTGCGCGCGCGCATATCTTACAGCGCGCGCGCCGACACACGTGTACGAAACGTGTGCTGTCCGCCCGATGGCTGACAGTATTACAGTGCGGGACGACCCGCACTGGTACAGTAGCCCGGTACTGTACTATAGTATGATAACTTCTACTTGTATATTAAATAGGAGGAAGGGCGCCGGTGGGGGAGGACCAAGGTAGCTTGGTCACGATCCACGACCGCGGCAAAACCCTCCAGCTTACTCTAATTAGGCGACACCTTCGCACGCCTTTTTAGTTAGGGACCGGCACGGGTCGGGTTGCGCGACACGCGAGCGAGCCGGGATCCGCTTCCGCCCGTCAGCGCTGGTACGTCACCCAGCGCTGCTCCGGGGCGTTGAGGCGTCGATCCGCTCGTGCGTGCGCGCGACCTACCCCGACCCGCTCTACCACACTGCTACCGGGCCCGTACCCGGTTCCGTGAGCAGGAGGAGTCCCCCGTCTTCCGCCGATCAAGGGTCTCCGTCGGACTGTTAGCAACACCCCTCCGCCGTTGGGGGGTGTTTATGCTACACTGCCCATGCTCGACGAGCACGAAGACCCGTCCATACGGAACATCGACAGAAGAACGCTGCTACGAAGTCACCCCGCGGCGACCGACGTCGACGCGCACAACCAGTCCTATTTTCTAGAGTGATCTACTTAGCACTTACCAACAGGACCTCTCTTCAACTCTGTCATTTCTTTGTTTCTTTTCTTTCCCTCTTTTCTGTTCTGTTTTACCGTATTCTATTTTATTTTATTTGTTTTTGTTGTCGCAGGACTCTGGCGACGCGACCGCGTATCGCGGACTTCGATCAACAAGACCCCAAGGCATATCGATAGACGGACGAGGAGGAGAAGGAAATTGCACCCGTCAGGAGCACAAGAGAAGATGGTGCGCATCTACAGATTGATACGACGGCAAATCCCGTCGGGAGCGTTAATCCAAAGGACCCCACTTTTGGCATATGCGAAAATTGGTATTCTCGGGGAGAAAGGGGCAACGAAGGACTACAGTTGATACACATCGACCAAGGAGTATTGCTCGTGTTCCTTACGGACGTGCTTCTTTCAAATGGGGATTACACCGACGATGTCAGTTTCAATGACACAACCTGTACATGAGCAGCATCAAACTTCGTCGAAAAGATTATAATTAACACCAAACCAGCAATTAGGACGCAGAGCTGACGCAGGACACACCCCTAGTGTGTCGGAAAGGTTCAAAAGAAGGAGGGGAAAACGCTCGTTGAGC
Source organism: Chondrus crispus (assembly GCF_000350225.1). Lineage (NCBI taxonomy): Eukaryota > Rhodophyta > Florideophyceae > Gigartinales > Gigartinaceae > Chondrus > Chondrus crispus. Next base: position 302,927 of record NW_005179389.1, on the reverse strand, counting down.
TAGACGGTTTTCTAAAGGGGCAATATTTTTTTCGTAACCCCGGAATGATGGCGCACACCCAAATACGCACGCGTCCATCGAAGGTGTCACACTTCCCTGCAGGGATCCATGGATCGAGGAGCATTTGTTTGAAAACACACCTCTCTAAAATGGGGGCGGACTAAAGAAAGAAAGGGACATTTGCCTTGAAGCGAGGTCCTCGCCTGAGCAAAGACCCGTTGACAATTCTTGTCATAGAAGACAGTCGGTGGCCTCGCAAAACATGTGTGGACACTCAACCGTACACGCCTCGTCAACATGACATATGATCTACCTTTACCCGTTGCCGCTCACTCGTGTCGCGATACACACCTGCATTGCTAACAACCTCCGCCGTCGTTTGAGGAGGACCAACAGCCCTTCACGAATACGCTTACAATTGTTTTTACACGAAGGACGCAGTCCTAAGTTTGCTACGGAATCCGCTCCCCGCTTTCTTTTTCTTTTCTTTTTGGTTGCTCCGTTTTCCCTTTATATATTGGCTGTGTGATGTCATTTCGCCTACGCTGACTGTCTGCCACGGAGATTGAGGACACTCCACGCGTGCCCCGAACGAAGAAAAATAAGGCCATACCATCCCAGCGGGCAGCGCAAGGGAAACAACTTAATTGGGAGAGAGGGAACCGAACTGCGACTGCAGGAGTACCCATATGAGGACTTAGTCTGTCATCGAGACACGAAGAGAGGGAACCCGCAGGCCCCCCTCGGAGCCACGAGTCATGGCGATTGACTTTGGAATGCGCGCGCCCCGCCAGCAAACGCGCGAGGAAGGTGCGTGCGCACCACCCGAAACGCCTTCAAAAATATTAACAAAAATTAAGGGAAGTTGCAGCCGAGGTATACAACGCATTTGTTGTCACAAGACCCAGGCGCCGATCCGGCGATCTTGCAAATTACCAGAGGGAAGGACCTCGACAACCCCTCTTTCCCACCTTCCCAGTTTCCCTTGAAAATGACCGATTGTGAGCGCACCCCGACGAGGAGCTCACACAGGAGACACCAGCTCGCTATCTCCGCGACGCCGTCGCCCGCGCAGCCGTTGAAATAGATCGAAAAGGATGGTTCCCAAAAGAGGAGGAAGAGGCGAGGTTTTTGAAACCCCTTTGCCGCCCCCGCCAGTGAAGCAGAATATGCTGTCAGGTCAGTGCGAGACCAATTACCTTCCCCTTTCACCTCGTTCTCCCCCTTTTATTTATTTTTTGTATTATAGGTGACGAGGGCATGAACCCACAGTGAGAAGCCGCCAACTCGTCCAAAAAAAGAGGGGGAGATACAAGTGACCCCGGGCGGGTTCGACCAAGGGAAGACTATATCAGCCGGGAAGTGTACAGTGTGCACGAGAAAGGAGAACGGCGAGGGAAGAGAAGAAGAACGTCAAGCAGCCAGCTGTCGACGACAGCACTTCGAAGGTGGACGTCACTGGTAGTGAGAATTCGGTGCAGCATCACCCGGACAGAGACGCGAAGCGCGATAGTCACAAGGGAAACGTTGGTGCGGGAAGAACCGAAGAGGGAGAGAGACGCGACATCACTTCCGCGATGACGATCGCAGACGGGGCAGCTGCTACGAAGGAATTGGGTACTCGTAGTGATTAGCTCGGAAGAATATCGCCATATGGAGTCAATGAAGAAAGAGCGGAGGCACGTGCAGCAGGTGTCTACAAGGAGAGTGCAACCGACGGAGGCAATTAGGAGCATCGAAGTTGTCCGAAACCACATGGAAGGTACAGTAGAGCTCGGTCGCGGAAATAATTAGCGCAACTGGGTGCGATCGGATGGGTCAACCATGTTCCAAGACGACCCTTCTTTTTCTTGCATCACAAAGACCAGGCCCCATGCCTCATGTGCACACACATAATGTGTTACGGTCTCTCTCTCCAATGGGAAGGATGCTGTGAGAAAAGAACATCAGCCGGAGCAGTATGTACAATTGCCGACGGGTAGGCCGACAGACCTACACGATCTATGCGATAAGGGAACAGAATACCATACCTTTTTAATATGTTGAGATACTTCTTGGAAACGAGAGAATCTCTCGTTCCACATCGGAGATGTGGGTTGCAGAAAACTATTTAACAGGGAGGAGGTAGACTGACATGAGGAAGGAGCGGGACGACGCATCAAGACAGTGCCCCATGATCCGCGACCGTGTTGACCGCGGGACGGACAAAAGAGGAGCTTTTCAAAGACCAATTCTCTTTGCACCTCCACGCCACGTTTTTACGCTGACTAGGACGAAGTGAGACTGCAATCACCCAGGATAACTCCACAACACGCCCACGACGCTTTTGATACGCCGTATCAATACGGAAAGGGGAAAAAGAAGTTCACCAAAAATTCTACGAGACCTGAGGCCCCAACGCGACACACCCAGTAGTCGCGTCTTTCATTTATGGACGTCATCCATCGGAAAACACTGTACTGTGTACATAGCTCGACGGGGAAACCAATGTTTTGGCGGATAACGGGGAGAGGAGAAGACGGAGACAACCACCGGAAACTTTCTCTCTCATAACAACCCGCGTCGAATGTCCAGTAGGACAGGTTGGCAAGGAGATGCGAAACAGACTCAGCGACACGCCGTGCCAAGGATAAAGAGGAGGAACTGAAGAGAAGGAAATATAGGGGAATCAGGGAAGAGAAAATTGAAAATGCAAAAGAGGAGGAAGTTGGTGAAAAGAGGGGTACGGCCGCAGTGACGGTATGCAGAAAGAAGAGGAGGTGTTGGGTTCGTCTTGTCCTTGCCCATGCGGGGACCGTTGGTGAAATGAAAGCTGAACGGGGTGAGATGGAAAAAGAAGTTGGGAGATCAAGGAGCGAAGCCTCTGTGCAAGGACGCTCAGAAGGGGGATATGTAGTGCAACACAGGGCTCTACAGGGGGGTGAAGTGAAAGGAAAATAATTGGATATGACAAGTAATCCGGGTTAGGAGACACACGTGTGAATAATTGCACAGTTTTAATTTTCTAATTGTTTTATTTTATTTAGTTAATTAGTTGGTATTAATTTGGCTGACATTAGATTAGATCCAGGATCTAGCGCCGCGAGCTACTGTAATGGCTCCGGCTGGGCGATATATACCTTAGCCCGCTGACCACCAAGTCAGTAAAGGTAACCCGAGTTGCCAGAGTCTGATATCGCCTTGGTTGAAGTCCGTCTTTTACAAGACATTCCCTTTAACTACAGATTACTTTATCCTTTGCACTCGGGGGTTCCCTTTCCTTTTCTTTTATTTCCCTATCCTTTTCTATCTCTAATTCTATCTATTTTTCCCTTATCTTGTATTGGTGCCATCGGCCTCGGTTGCGACCGAACCGGTGTAGGTGTCTTTGCCATCGGGCGACACAGTTGACGTAGCGCTGCTACTGTGACCCATTTTCCGACGGAGACTGTTGCAACGACGTCTCCCTCGAAGGGCTTCATCGCGTTACAAGCCAGTGTTGGTGCCATCGGCCTCGGTTGCGACCGAACCGGTGTAGGTGTTTCGAGCCATCGGGCGGCACAGTTGACGTAGCGCTGCTACTTTCATTTCATCCTGTCGGGCTGCGTTGCGACGCCGCCGTCGAGGGCCTTGTCGCGTTACAAGGTGTCGAAGAAGCTCAACGAGCATTGGCCTTACAACCCAGTGGAACCGGGGTACCTAAGTACGCGCCCCACCCCACACTCGTCGAGCAGTTCTCTTCGCAAGTCTCTACCACATCGATCCCGGGCCGGGCTATTTCTCTGTGCCCCCCCTATCAGGGATCTGAGCTACTACGAGTCGCAAGCTCGTTTAAACGGAGAAGGGAGAGTCGGACACTCCGTAGCGCTGTGCCATCGGCAGTTCTTATTTTTGTTGCTGTTGTTGTTTTTGCTGGACCATCGGACCGCGGTCTCTGCCTGACAGGCGCATTGCACTACACGTCGGGCGGCTGCTACGTCCGGGATAGGATCCCGTTGTCCCTCCATCGTCAGGGGATTGGGGGAGCGGGATCCCGGTGGCCGTGAGAGCCGATTTGGTGACGTCGGCGAACAGTAGATTTTCGTCCAACAGTTGTAACGCATGTAACTGCGGGTTAGATCTTGGCTTCGACGCGGTCGATTCGTCTTTTCTACCGGGGACGGGTCGTGTTTGCGCCAATTACAAGGCGAGGTTACGCCGACGGAGGTCGGTGACTTCCTGCGTCAGGCGATTTATTTCCTCCCGTAGAGGAAGGAGCGTCTCGTCGACGATGGACCCGATGTACTTCTGCCACGCTCGAGTGAGCACGCCTTCTGGCGCGACGAGGCGATCACGTCCCTGTTGGGACTGTACCTCCGCCTGAGCGGCGATCTTACCAGCAACAAGGCTGTCCATTATCTCGCGCATCTTGGCGGTGTGCGATTTGAGTTTCTCCTCGATTAAGTTGAGGGAGAACCTCTCGGCTTCACGAAGGCCTTCGAGACGGTTCCGCGTGATCCACGCCGCGACGGGCGCTGGGAATTCTCTCGGACGGGTGTCATGGGACGACTCGGAGCCGGTCACCATGGCGAATACAACTAACGGTCGGTGCGTGATGGACAGTCGCAGGGAGGAGAGATAGAAAGGGAAAGTAGGTCAGGAGGAGGACACTCGGAGGCACGAGAGTATCGACTGCTTCTAGGTCGGGAGCCCGAATGTCGTGCACTGCGGCTACGTGTGGCGGGCCGTAGGCAGAGCGACGCGCGTTCGGACGCGTAAGTGGATAACGAGAGACCTCCCGATGGATGACTGGAACCGGGGTCTGGGCGCGGCTCGGCGGTAGAAAAGTAGCATGATAGTCAGTAATAAAAGGGGTAGAATTAAGGGAAAACAGCGCTAAGGGAGCCGGTCGCACAGTAGTAACGTAAGTCTCGCGCGGTTCGGTCGACGCGCGCGGGGAAGGCAGTTCGGATTCTAGGGGGTGTAGATGGCTCGGTCGGTATGGGCGAGACAGTACCGAGTCGAGGTTACAACCTAAAATCCAGAAACCAACGTAAAAGACCCGAGACTTAGTGCTTCTTTACTTTAATTATCTGGTTGACTATATAGTCCCCCGTCGCCGTAATGGCGAAGCTAAATTATACTGTAAAGTAGAATAACTAAAATATAACTGTGGTAGCCCCGAGAGAGGTAGGGGAGTCCACGTGTACCCATGGTACACGTGGTGGTGGTCCAGCGCGATTTCAGCGGGGTAGGGACAGCTGTCCCGCTATAGTGTACAGCGCACTACAATTTAGCAACTCTGGCGGCACCCTCTTGCGCCGGTTGCCGCATTTATCGTCTTTAAATTCATCCATGTCCGTCTCAGGAACACTACCGGCTCTCGTGCGCTTGTTTTCAGGATCTAGACCTGACCTGACCACAAGGAGAACTTTGAAACAGAGTTTATTCAACAAAAAATAAGTTCGAACCCAAAAACGTCAGTCTAAAAAGGAAACTGGGTTCTCAATGTGCATGACATTCTTAATTATTCTGCGTGCGTAAAGCCGCTATTCCAGTGTTCTGCAAGATGTTATTGGCGAAAACAAGCACGTAACAGAAAAAGTGTCCAAGTTTAGCCCACACACGGCTCTACCGCATATGTGCCGGCTATCCATTCGGTTTGTACTACACTTCTGCGGAGGAGGTAGTACAATGCCATGTAACGGAATCCAGCCATGGAACTCCGCCGCCTTTTCCAGCCGCGCTTAACCGTAGATGTTGTGCGTGTTCGGGTGAGACGCTGAGGGAGGCGTCTCGAGGTTCCGTGACGGTAGCGATGCACACGAGCACGAGGACAGTACGCAAAAGGGCCTGTTAAAGTCTTGCAAATGAAGGGGTGAGTTCTCACCAAATCGTAACGTTTTACTTCCTATGATGTTCTGTCCCCTGTTGAGAGTAGCTCACGAGAACTATCTGCACTGTATTGCATGCGCATACAGTATGCATTTCAATACGTTCCAGATTGTAAGCCTTAATCAAGCTCAATTCTGCTGAATTGAGGGAATCGGTGTCGTAGCATTTTAGATACGGGCCATGGAATATATGGGTCCGATTATGCCGAAACTGTTCTATCTGCGTAGAACCATTTCAAACGGCATCTAATGTTGACGAATGACATAATTGTAACAACAGTACACCGATAACCAGTATTGCAGTGGGTGATAAAATTAACATGGGTGCAAAAATTTCGTGGGCGACATTATTCGCTGATAGGTCATTCCAAATTTTGAGTGTCATAGGTATACAAAAGGCATGTTGCCTTGACAATAAAAATGCCACAATAAGCCTTGGCATCTATTTCTGCCTTGCCTTGAACGAATTCCACGTGATTACCGTCTATCGGCATCTCACTGGTTTACAGAGGAAATTCCTTGCGGCAGTAGTACTGTACATGGGGTTGTATTGCCCAGACAGAACAAAAAATGCACCGAACAGCCCGATGGAGCCGTCCCCTACCTTCCGAACCCAATTGCCAACCTACCTGCTTTTCACCGAAATGAGCAGCAACACTGTAGGTCTAATTGAGAGGGCTCTATCCCGTGCAATATCCAGCCGATGCAATCAAGAATAAAGCATTGAGCCTAGTTTGTGGAGTTGGAAATTAGTATACCGTATACTAATTTACATTTCTCGTTTCATCATCAATTTTTTATAGTAAGAGTGGCTGAAAGTCTGCGAAATTGTGCTGGAGGTCGCTTCAGAACTCGAACTCGAACTGGATGTGGATTTGGAGCTGGAGAACTCACTGAGGCTCAAACCTGTTGCTCTCGCTATTCAACCCTTTTCGCCTTCCTCTTGTCGGTTTGCACCAGATTTCTCACTATCAGCACTCAAGTCTGCGTCATAATTTTCTGTCCGGGTAGCACAATCAGACTCAATTTCATCAGTGTCCGTTGCTGTGCCTCCGCAAGTCTTCTCCAAAAGTTCATTGCGCTTCTTCACAAGCGCCTGCAGCTCAGCCTTCAGTTGGGCCACTCTCTAAATACCGTCTACGTCGAGTGAGAGACCGCATAGTATCATGGCCTTGCGAGCGTAGTTGAGACCTGCGTCGTCGACCCATCCTCGCGCCTCGCGCAAGCAGTCCGCAGTGAGCTTCAAAAAAGGATTGGCAAGCTTTCCCTGATTGGCCCAGCTCATTCCTGAGAGCATCTCTCGACACGGTTACTTGACATTTATAATCATCCCATCGATGACTCCGTATGAATTTAATTGCTTGTATCACAAATGAGTCGCACGGCTGCGTGAGGTCGGTAGAATTTGGCGGTAGATATCTCAGTTCAATGTTGAGTTCATCGAGAACTTCCGATTGTTCATCAGTGGAATTGTGCGAACCAACGTTATCCACAAATATAACCTTGCGTTGCCCAGCTCATCGCATTGAATAAATCGACGGTTTTTGAACATGTAGTACTCGTGAGTCCATCCAGCCTTTAGGGACAGTCCTGTACGAAACAGCAGGCACCATATCAAGCACTCCGCGGATTGGATAATTGCGTCCTGGATTTGAAACACATTAAAGCCAGGCATGATATTGGCCAAATGTCCACCGCTAACGTGAACCATGAGCGTGAAAGTCTGACCTCTGGATGCAACATCAAGACATTGCAGTCTACAAGGCCCTTCTAATTCAATGTCTTTCCATCGTCCATATTGATGTGGAATGCCGTTTCATCAATGTTTGCAATTAAATCTTCTTGCAGCTCGCCAGTTCCAAAGTCGCGCTTGCACCGACCGAGATGTTATACAACAGCAATTTCAATCTCTCTTTCTTTTTCTGTCGATAACATCAGTTTACCAGTCTGCCGTCTAGTAACGATATTACTCACAGCGCAGAAGCGCTGAGTAAAATCAATGGTGATAAGATCAGCAATCTGCTTCTTCGTTTTCGGATCAATCTTGCTTTGGTTTATTGCAGATTCAGGTGAGGCTTTCAGTATGAGACGCGATGCCATTTTGCGAAACAAAGATATATTGAATTTTATCCAAGCTCGGCGGACCTGACGAAAATCAACAGCAAGTTCATCATACGATTAGTTGACCAAGGCCGCACGCTTGACACCTCGACCGCAAGAAGCCTTGAAGCTATGGTGACGCCGTACTCCGGTTAGCATTCTGTACATGCTGTGATTGAAGACGCATGACCGCGAGCTTTCAAAAGCCCGAGCACATGCAGTTGTATCTTTGGATGCGGGAGAGGAACCTAAATTAATTTCTTCCTTCATCTCTTTGAAATACCTCATACTCCCTTTCAAGCTGTTGTTGTTTTCCTATGAATCACTGCACGGAAAAAGGGCCGCGAAGCGAGAAACGGCGCCACTCGGTATCATGTCCTTTCCGACCAGGCGCTCGGCCCTCATCTAATCCTTCAATTTTTTCTGTCTGCAAACGTCAAAACCCTTTGGGCCCGGCGCCAATTCTTGGATGCGCTCTCTAAACGTTGTGCTGCAGCTTGGGACCCGGACGCAGGGTGAGTTGAGGCCGCCAGCGGCCTAGCAGAAGAGGTGGGGCGGCGAGTGCCTTCAACCCTGACCACAAATTTGGATCTGGTCGCTGGAGCTGCGTCGCCTTGCAAAGTAGCTGCTCCAGTACGTCTACCCCTCCACCTGGATGCACGTTCGAAGGCCGCCACGATTGGCGAGGCCGAGTGTCGCTTCAATCTCACGAATGTTCTTTGGCCTGCGACGACCAGGTGTTTCTGGGGCCCCTTAACAGAAGTGATGATCCTCACTTGTCCCGGGCACATTCTGAGCGCACAGATTATGCACCCCTGCGTTGCAAGCCGAGCACAAATACTGCACCGCGTTCTCTTGGAAGCCACACTCGTTGTCCTTGGCGCAAGGCATGGTGCCTCGGCTTAGTGGCGCTTGTAGCTCGCCGCCTCTCAACGTCGTATTATTTCAGTCACGAGCCACTTGACTCTCTTTCGAAGTGTCAGTGTCGGCTGAATGCCGACGACGGTCGCTACTGCTTGACGAAATTATGGCAATTATGGCAATTAACGAAGTTTCGAGATGCAATTTTGATCCCTTTTGGCCAAAAGTAAGGTATGCTATTTATAAACAAAGGTATATTATATGTAAACCGAGGTACACCAATTAGCAATCATAGCTCGCCGCATCAAGGTACAAGGGGGTGCCCCCACTTTTTGCACAAGACCCCCACCAGTTGAACAACTCGAAAAATATCAGATTTTAAAGCAAATAAACAAAAGCATTGCTGTTATTGCATGTCAAAGAGGTGACGGAGACAAAAAAGGCCCATAACTGGGCGGGGAATCCAAATCAAACATTTTGCCGCGCTTTTTCGATATCTGCGTACTCGAAAACACTTAATTCGATGTGTTCTGCTCCATATAAGTGCAAATTGAAGCCTTGGTGACCTTCCCAGACTCTCCAGACTGTGTTGGAAACCGGGTGTCAACTCACATTGGGTCGTGTCAAACGAATTTCGAAGCACGAGAGATGCTTTCAAAAGGCTCTTGCTGCAGTTAACAAGGGTGTGGATAGACGTCGTGCTTCGTTAATTGCGCGTATGCCGTTATCCACGTTTCAGTACCGCCTAATGCACAAGGACAGGAAGCCGATCAGCCGAACGTACCTCACCGCTGACGAAGAAAATGTCATTGTGGACCTCGTTAACAGGTACTCTGCCCGTGGCTTTCCTCTCAGCAATGAGGATATCGGTGATGCAGTCGAGATTCTCGTCACGTCGTTTCCCGCAGATCGCCGAGCAAAACTACCCTTCGTAAACAACAGACCTGGAAAAAAATTCTTCCGCAATTTTCGTGCTCGCCATACCGATCGCATCCGCTTCAGACGCTGTTCGAAGGAGGAGGAGTTGCGCTGGAGCGCAGGCAACGCAGATTTCCTCACATCCCATTTAATTGAGGTGCACAAGCTCATCGCAGACAACAGAATAGATTCATATCATATTGCCAATCTTGACGAGACTGGCATATCCCCCAACCGTGATAGTTTGAAATCCAGCCACAAGAAGGCATACGTAACAAGATCTTCTAAACTGGGGTGCTCTGTTCAGCGTTCTCCTGAGTTCCGAAATATTGAAAGGTTAACAATTATGCCCGTAGTGTTTGCGGTGGTTGCGTTGGAAGGCCTTTGTTTGTCGTAAAAGGCAAGTCGCTTAATTATCGTGTGACAAAGTCTGCAGCAGGAGAGCGAGTGGAGACAATTGCAGATTGTCTCCCAACCGGTAGCGTTATCACTTGTCGTGAAGACATTGCAGGCTTGGACTCTCAAAATTTTTATGAATGGGCGCGTGTGTTTGTGGATGACAACAAAATAAGATTGAGCAGTGGCAAGATACTTTTATTGCTTGACAGTTACAGGAGCCACATGAGGTACAGGACAATGCAGTTTTTTCACGATGCTGGAGTCATCGTGTACGCTTTGCCGGCGCACACTAGCGGTATTACACAACGGTTGGATGTTTCTGTGTTCGCCGCATTTAAAAACAAGCTTCGAGATCTTGTTGAGAGCCTATCAAGTCACACGAAGGACAATGTCTACGACCGGTTTGATTTTCTGATGCTTGTAAAACAGGCATACAGCATGAATTTTACGAGAAGCACCATTGCCTCTGGTTTCGCGAAGGCAGGTATATACCCTGCCAACCTCTCGCACGTCTTCAGTGTGCCGCGGCCAAGGTCTTTTTCCCACCCAAATGAATTGATCTCGGCAGTAGATATTGAGAAAATATTGGAAGATAAGCGGGAGAAGCGGAGGAAGAATATCGGTTTGCAGCCTGCGGTGTTAAGGAACGGGTTCCTGGATACTACATTTGGCTTATGTCTCACGTCTGAAGAAGCTTTAAAAAAAGCCAAGGCAAGGGATGCGGTGGACAAAGCCAGAAAGGCAGAGCTAGCAAGAAAGGAGGCCGACAAAGCAGAGCGCGAAGCCATCGCTTGTGAAAGATTAAGGCGAGAGCGACAACGTTTCGAACGCAAAGCAATGAATTTTCGGGTTCTTGTTTATGGAGTGGAAGGCAAGCTGCCACGGCCGATGTTGGAGCGCGGCATGGTGGCGAAACGTCGGACAGCAGAAAGAATCAATCGCCGTTGTGTGGAGGCTGTGAATCAGTTGATGGGTTAACTGTTGCCGCAGTGGGGATCGAAATTCAAATAAAAATTTGCATGTTTTTTGCAGTAGCCAATAAATTTGCTGTTCAGATTACGGGGGCCTCAGAACTGGCAACTTGTTGTTCATTCACATTCGCTTCTTTTCGCATTGAGACCATTGTTTCTCCATACCGGTTTGAGGCTTGACAATCTGTCGCCACGCTTCAAGAAAATTCAAATCTTGTTCAAAACGGACGTCTAAAAGATATTATTTTTTTAAAATCTTTGATTTGTTCAACTTGTGGGGCTACCCCCTTGTATACTATTTACAATACTTGTTTCGAGCCGTAAGTTTTCAATTGGCCTACGGCACACTAGTTTTGAACGTATACTAATTCCGAAGGTATAGGAATTACGAATTTTGGTGTAGCTTGCAAAAAGAAAGTCGTTGGTGGTCCCAGCGCGCACAAACGCTGTCACTTAAGTCATCCTCTAGGATAAATGGGGTAATCACTTCCGATACCGGAGATGGAATTCGTCGTGCTAGTTTTAAGGCCCTTCGTAGTCGGGGTAGTAAGAGATCTCCCTGGGCACATGCCCTATTTCACGATCTGCGTGCTGAATCTGAGCGGCTTCGCTCAGCTGGTCTTAAGTTTAGTGCTTCTGTTCTACGGAATCATGCCAAGCTAATGATTCATGAGGCGCCAACCGGATACCCGTACCACTGCTCTGTAGTACACAAGGGTAAGCATTTGTTGGATGTGATAACAATACGCTGCGTGCAACACTTCATGCGAGCGCAGAGGATCGTGCTAAGGGAACAGACAGGAAAGTTGCTAGTTAGCCCCACGAAGCAGCTGCAGGTTGAAAAGTCTGTGGCGTACCATTTGGGGGAATTAAAGCGTGGGTGTGAGTTTGGTTTATTGAATGAAGACATAGTCGAAAACGTCGACGAAACACAGTTCGTATTTAACATGGATAATGGAAAGACACTTGGACTTAAAGGAGACAAGCACGTCAAGTAGGCCGATGTGGTGTCTAGGGGTGAGTCTATCACCATGATGGTAAGATTATCTGGAGGAAAAGGACTCGTGTATACACCCACCAATGATAATATTAAAAATGTTAACCTTTCATACCCGATACGGGGTGTAGATGATAACATGCCTTGTGTGTGCTATCGAACCGGACCTAAAGGATGGATGGATGGTTCAGTTTGGTGCTCTTGTCTATCAGAGCCACGTGGAAAAAAATCTCGTCCGAGCTGTGAACAACGGGTGCTTTATGCGAACAATTGTTCTTCACATACGAGCGAGAGTGACGTGCAGGCCTGCTTGCAAAGCATTCGCACAACCTCGCAGAAGCTACCACCAAATGCCACACATCTAGTGTGCAGCCGGCAGACTCTTTCATGACACAAAGGAGTAAGGAAGCGTGGAAGCAGAAGTGGGAAACTTTTAAATACGAGTGCATTAAGTCGGGAGAGTGGATGGATTCGGGCCATGGAAGTGGCAGCAGAAGGCTTAAGAATCCCGGAAAGAGGTTTTTCCTCAAAGTTTTCTGCGGACTCAGTGCGTGAAGTGAATGCTCTGCAATACGCCAGAAAGGCTATTATTAGGACGGGGATGTCGTTGAATTTGAATGGGCTTTCGGAAGAATCCCAGCTTACTGATGAACTTCAACAGATCATAGCTGTCAATATTTGTTACACAAGGGACCAAAATGGAAGGCATCGATATCAAGCATCAATATCGATAAACATCGTCCATCAATGATATTGGGACAATATAGAGCAGCCCGCGCAGAGTGCTTCACTAGCACCGGGTATAGATTTCTACTTAACAGTTTAGCAACAGGAATCGCTCAGAAATAAACATTCGAGAGAACGGAACGCAACAATAAACCGAACCAAAACCGACACCGTCGAACTCGAGAGAGAGTCACACGTTGACAACCGAAACCCGCCTAATGTAGAGCTGCACTGGTCTAGTATTTGTATCACAGTGAAAGGCAATCAGAATCGATCACCCCTCCCGACTGCCCGTGCTCCGAGTACCGGCGATTGTGGGCGGTCATCTTGTCGTTACGATCCAAATATTGTTGTGCGCAACACTGCAAGGCGTAGTATAGAGAAACTCATCAAGTCTAGTTTTTGACAATAGCCAAGCGTCGTCGTAATTTTGAAGGAAAGCCCATCAATGTTGCGGACATTGAGACAGAATCTGAATCTGAACAAACAATCAGTACAGTAGTTAAAATTGGATTTACCCACGAAAAGTTTGAACCTGCGTTTATGGTGTGGTCCACATCTTTTATGCACCGCACCTATGTGATGTGGGTGCTTATTTATTGGTCTCAACATAACACAGGAAGGTCAGATTTATGATAAATTTAATAAAAGCAATGATGTTGCTATTTTTGGGGCCAAAAATGCTGGATTTTTGCCAGCAATGAACGGTGGCCCGTGAGTCATTGGTTCGCGGGCAGCCATATTTTGCCAGCTTTTTTGGCCGTTCCCATTCAGCACGGGGATGAGGGGCGTTTCTGGTTCCGGCCAGTGACTGGAGCAGAATTTTTGCTGGAGTACCATAGTTGTAACGGAAATGTTTTTTTGATACCTCGATGTAGCAAAGTGATGTGCTATTCTGCTGCCTACTAAACCAGCGCTTGCCCGTGATGTCCTTAACCTTCAAGTGCTCGTACCAGAATAAGCTCATGCCTAACCCGCGCTAGTACCAGAGGCGTTCATCGACCTTTTCACGTTTTCTCAACTGATTGAGTCCTCTCGCCATCATTTTTCCTTTGCTTCCCGACTTTGCGCATCCTGTGTTCCTACTGAGGCTTAATGACCCCGCGAAAAAGGTCTGGGAAGAAGGCAGGGCGTGCTCATTCGCGTTCTGCAGCCATGAAACCCGCTGCTTCAGGCAATCAGCGAGGCCGCTTGTCTCAGCAGAAGGGACCTACGACATCTCGGAAGTCTAACAGCCAAGCGCCTGGGGCTCAGGTCCCTGCGGAACGCCGGTCATCTCCTCGTGTTGCGGCCGAAGCTACTCTCGCAGCGGCTGGGCAGGAATCCCGGCGGGTTTCAAGCAATACAGTCAGGACACCCCAAGGCAGTCCGCCATCTCACACGTGCTCGCTTCCCGTTCGAAGTCAGGGAAGTGGTCCGTCTGATGCAGCACCTCCGCGTGCGGGCAAGCGCAAGCGCGCCATCGGTTCGTCTCCGGGTGAAGACTTTTCCCTTTTGTTCGGGGATGGAGATCATGGCGAGGAAGATGAACACACAGAACGCAAACGGGCGAACCGTCAGTTGCTCGAGCTCCATGGACGCGAGCCAGAGGAGTACGTCGACGAGAGTGTGCAGGCTAGTGCAGCAGAGATGGACGGGGTCGCCGAAACTCAAGATGTGGAAGACGTCGTCGTTCCCATGCGTCGTGAGTGCATGGCAGGTTCCTTGCCGAGTCAGCCCCGGGGCCCCCATTTGGCTCGAGCACTTGGGGAAGACTCTAACCACGGAGTACTTCGAGTCATGCGGGAACTGCATGCTCGTTTGGAGAAGCAGCTCGCCATTGAAAAAAAGGAAATTCTGGGTGCAATCAAGGCTGTATCTTCTCGTGTCTCCACTTTGGAGAGGACGTTATCACGCTGCCAGGACGCCGTCAACATTGTTCTTCTGAATTCCGCCCTGCCGAAGACAGGAAAAGCAGCCGAGAAGGCCTCTTTAAACGACCTCCTTAGGCCTATGGAGGACATCTTCGCAGGGAAATTCATGTGCATTATCTTCACAAGAGCGTTGATAAATTGCACCATGAGAGTTCTTCCTCAGAGAAAGGAAGCGAGTGAATCCTTAGAGGGTGTGAGTCGTGACACACAATTTTCCAAGCTTCAATTGGGCGTCAATAGTTCCGAAATGTTGGGGTTCGGACTTTTACTTGTCGAGGTCCTTTTGTGGAAAAGGGACCCAAGCGAGGAGAAAACCGAGGAGCTGCTGGGTACGAAACAAGCTCGTCAGTATCTGGTCCTGCGAAAGGCTTGGGGAAAGAGCTTGATTGCAAATGCAATGAACAATCCGAGTATTGGGACGAAGTCACTCGAAATGGTACATCCGAACATCCGCCGGAAGCTGAAGACCGCTGAGAAACCTTTTTGGCTGAGGCCGGGCTACATAACAATGATCACAGTCGAGTCTTTCTTCAACGAAGAATTTGCTTCAACGGCCATCAAGAAGGCCCGGCGTGTGGCTCGGCGTCGAAGCGATAAGATGGGGGAAGATGAGCCAATTGGATTCATCAAGGACGAAGACATTAGGGTTGAGATCGTTCGCCGCGTTTTCAAGATAGGTAATCAGTTTCTGAACAAGTCCAGGGAGCTTGGGCGGAAATCCTTCTTTCAAAACTTCTCATATGTTTTCCAAAGTGAAGTGGGAGTCTCATTCCAGTATGAGAATCCACCCCGCCCGCACATGAACCTCCAAGATATCCCAGACGGAACCTGTCGTACTGCTATGAAGTCGGTCGCTGAGGTGAACCCCCTGAATTTGATAGCATGGAAGAAGCTGATTTCTGAAAGCGATCCCTTCATATTTATCACTACGTATGACGTTGAGACAAAAGACAAGGATGGAAGGAAGGAGACTCGAAAAATTGTTATCCGACTCAATGCCATGCACGTCGCCTTGAAGTTCTTGGTGGCTTTTACCAGGTGTGGCAGTGATGAAGACCTCTATTCAATATCCAAGGAATCCTTTCGTGTGATTTACATGACTGCTGTCCTGTTTCGGGAGATCATGCTGATGAAGGTGATCGAGGCGAGGGGTGCATTTTCTCGAAACGAGCAGATATTGCATGAAGTGGATGGCCAGGATCACCACAATGGATCATGGCGGTCGCGACTGAGATCGCTCTACTCAGATCTTTTGACTGAAGGACAGGGAGAAAAGCGGGGTGAGCTTCCACAGCAACTGTCCAGTATTTTGAAGGAGAAGCTAGTGATGTCCGTGGATATGTACAACTCCGTGCACGATCCCCCGGTCCGTTCAGGTTCACATCACGAGGATAATGATGATCTGAGCGTGGTGGATGGTGAGGATGAAATCCAGGCGGATCAAGTCGAAGACGATGAGGATGTGGTCATGGTCCACGACTTCGATTTATAAGGGGTCGTATTTGATGTGATAGTGAGACTTCTTAGTTCACCAAAGTGAAAAATGAGTAAAGCGGGAGACTGCTGTAGCATGAATGAATTGAGTTTACTTAAAGAGGCCCAGAACTTTGGCAACAGTGATGAATTGCTTCACATGGGCAGACCCTTTGATAGAGATGAATGGGACATGCACTTGAAGTACTCCTAGTACGTCGCTGCGATTTACATCAGCAAATATAGACTGACAAGGATTGGATTGAAGATTCCATCGCAGGTAGAACGACTCCTTCCGGTCCGATAGTCCGCTGACCACTTTTTCAGCACTCATTACCTTGGAAATGCGTTCTTGGAAGTTAAGCTCTGATAGTCTTATGTCTTCCAGTGGATAGGAGTAGGTCTGCTCTATGGAATCCCAAGTGCAATCCCGACGAAATACAACGTGCCGTTGTTCATCCTCGTCATCCCTTATAACAGCAAGAGAATCTCCAATTGTCATATAGCACGGGTCAGAAAGAGATTCGGTGTTGGGACCGGCCATACAGCCTATCACTCTGGCAGATACATAATTGTCGGTACCTTTTTCCAGCCTTTTTGCGATGATCACGTCTCTGACAACTTGCGGTGATGCTGGTCCGAGTGCTTCTGACAAGTCTAGGAAGCTCCTAAAGTATATACTCGTCTCCTTCACAACTGATTTCCGGCACATATAATCTTCCGGAAGAATAGAAACCTTTGTTCGTAGCTGAGCTTTTACTCTTTCGGATATAGAATCAAACTGGAGCAATGTGCAGTCTGCTCGCGCCTTAAATGAGTCTTGTACAAACCACTTCGTCCCACGGGTTATTTCAACTGGGGTAGGACGTGTCGGTGTCTTGAGTAACCAATGCTCTAGACGCAACGAAATAAACTTAAGAGGAATATTGGAGCCTGCATCAGAAATGAGGAGCGCATTCTGAGTCCATAGTGCAGTCGTAATCGAGGATTGCTGTCCTTTCACCACTTCCTCAAGATACTGAAGGCGTCTGGAAAGAGCATTTAGCTCACGTGTATCTTTGATTGTATTCTGGTCAAGTGAGACAGTCGTCGTGTGGTTAACCTTCTTGCATTTTTCTACCATGGCACTACCTGGAGCATAGTCCATATCATCTGCATCCATCGATGCGCTTGCCACGTCTGAGCTTGCGCTGTTATCCAATCGCACGGATGTATCTTTGAGTCTCCAGCTAAACTTTTGTCCATCTTGTACAAACTCGTTTCCCTCCTTGAAAGTAACCTTGCTTTTACATGCTCTGAATCCAAACGCTGCCTTGTATTGAATGGTCCCTTTGAGCACCTCTCGACGATCATCATGAAGGTAGTTGAGACTAATGACTGTTGCTGGGAACCATGCCTTGCTTTCTTTTTCATTCTCCAAGGTATAGTAGGCCTCTATATCACTCCCGAACTGGAGCCCATTGAAAAGATCTGATACCATTATCAACTGGTGGATGGTATCGTCCTCTGTTAATTTCCCTTGGAAAGTGATACTTGAGAAATTTGTTTGAAATATATACCGAAGACTAAAGAGTTGGGGGTAACCATTGGAACGTGGTCAGTATATAGACATATGTGTTTTTTGTGAAATCGATATTTTTGTAACGGTCACATTTAAAGATGCACGGCTCTGTGCAGCATCTAAATACCATGGGACTTAGACGTGCAAGTGAACAGCTGGGTATGGGCTCCAAAGGTACCGACATCATCCAGTCCGGATTGCTTTGAAAGTCAGTCATGTGTCATTGAATTACTGTTCTTTTAATCATAGTTGCTGTAGATTTAATTGTACAATGAAGATAGAAGTGTGACTACAGAGTGATGATGATACTGTTCTCGCTATTGAAAGTATGAATTACCAAGTACCTACTCTTGGATGTTGTCCTCATCAGTGCCCTTCCTCTGTGAAACACTCTCACCACTAGAATCACTTTATTTTTGTGACGTCAACATCTTGAAGTGCTCTTTTGTTGACTGTTTTGTGATTCACACACAAATTGTTTTGTGACTCTCACACCATTGTCTCACAATCATCTCCAACATCAACAAACCATCACAAACCCATTTAAAAAGCATAGCTGATAGCCTTGTTCTACAGACATTTTACGGCCTTCACTCTCGGGCTTGTGAAGCCTGCCTTATTCGTTGAAAATTGCGTCGCCCAGAGTCAAACTCCCTCTCATGGACAGGAGAGGGCCCATGTCGCTTCAGTGTAGGGCGAGAATGCCAGACCGTCCGGCAGCTGCAGCAGATAGCTTGCCTACATGTAGAACACCACTGCACCTGGCGCGAGCCCTTTCTAAGTGCCTTGGGCCCGTCTTTTGTCCATCTTTTGACCCCAATACAGAGTACGCAGTAGGTTTGGGTCCCACTGACCTTCTCGTGCAGTACATTCCGGTTCAACCTACGCAGTTGCGAACACGAAGGGAAGGGGAAGTGTCTCTGGAAATTAGCCGTAGAGGGCTGGAAAGGGAGATATTTTTTTGTGTGACGTTGTTCAGTTTGTTTGCCATTTGAGATGGAGAGCCTTTTATATGTGATCTTCGTGATGCCCCCACACAACTCACACAAAGCCATCACAAAATGCAGACTGCCATCACAAAATGCACACTGTCAGTGTGAGAGTTTTGATTTCAAGGTTGACGCCACGTGTAAAACATTGCATATCGATCCACACGTGTACTACATTGCATTTACGTCCACACGTGTGATGTGTTTGTCGCGCGACAAGATCTACAAAAGCTGTATGGTTGGCTACCCATACTAGAATCAACCTCTAAAAAATTAACAAAAATTAATCTAGTTCCAGTATGGCTGGCCAGCCATACAGCTTTTGTAAATCTTGTCGCGTGACAGCCATTACATATTACAGGGTCGCTCAATAGTGCCTACTTTAGTAGTGTTTCCCTCTATATAGTGCTATGGCTCACTCTCTGGCACACGTTATCATACGCTCACGTGTATCATCCGGCATGTTTCAGGACTCAAAGGATGAAGTTATTTAGTTGTGTTATACAGGCTTTGTTGTGTTTGTGTTAGCAGTGTGCATTGTCCCCAAATATATGTATTTGAGCCTCCTTTCTATAGTGCCAACCTCCCAATAGTGCCATAGCTAGAGGTATGTCACGCTATAGCACTATATCGTAGGAGGCATTGTATACGATTCCGTATCATAATCGGCCAATCATCATCCACCAGCTTCTCGCACGTGTAAAACATTGCGTTTTGGTCACCACGTGTAATACATTGCATTTTGGTCGCCACGTGTAAAACATTGCATATCGATCCACACGTGTAATACATTGCATTTGGGTCCACACGTGTGATGTGTTTGTCGCGCGACAAGATCTACAAAAGCTGTATGGGTGGCCACCCATACTAGAATCAACCTCTAAAAAATTAACAAAAATTAATCTAGTTCCAGTATGGCTGGCCAGCCATACAGCTTTTGTAAATCTTGTCGCGCGACAGCCATTACATGTCATACCAAAGAAACTTGCCTGCGCATGCAGGCCTGCGCGGTATACCCTTCCCTAAAAGCATTATTTGGTAAAAAAGGCTAATTTGATGATTCAGTTCTCGTTGCTGCCAGTACGGACAATGGGTGCAGTCTTTCATCCCTGGACTCCAGGGAAACGCTCCGGGGCCTAACCGTTCACCTCTTCTACAGTTTCCCGCAATGTTACCTCCGTGCCTCTCCCCGTCCCGCCAAAAAAGAAAATAGCCGGCACACAACACCTTTAAAGGCCAAACAGTAGTATTTGATCCACGATCAAACACTTTCTCGTCATGTTGACGAAACAGGCCTCCAGTTTCCCGAAATGTTACCTCCTTGCTTCTCCCCGTCCCGCCAAAAAATGGCGGGCACACAGCACCGTTAAAGGCCAAACAGTAGTAATTGATCCACGATCAAACACCTTCTCGTCCTGCTCCCGGGATTGGCCTCCAGTTACGGACAATTCACGCCCCCTCCGATGTCGATTGGAAGGCGTCGTCAGGCAGCGCGCGCCAAGCAAGGGACAGACGGGACGCAAGGGCCAAAGACAAACGGCAGACAGCGGTAAATTTATTGAAGATGAAAAAAAGGTTGCCGATGTGGTTCGCCTCACAGTCGACTGTGAGGCGAACCACACTGATGATCATCAGTCGTGGGACAGCAGACCGATTACAAAAATGTCTCAAGACCAAGGACGACGACAAACTGTCCCGCCTTCTTGACCCAGCCAACAACCGTCCCGGAGCCCCCCGTGTCGTCAAAGCGGACGAGGACAAAATCATTAAGCAGCGCATTAAATACACTGCCTCCCGGGGATTTGCAATTAACAATTATACATTGCGAGCTATCATGGCTCGCATTGCCAATGATGGTCGACGCGGTTTTCAGACGAAGGACAACATGCCCTCCCCGGACGTTATTCGTACCTGGAGAACCCGAAACAGGGATATCACGTTTCCAACAGCCGATCCCACGAATCTTCTAATCCTAGTTACTCCCCGACTCCTCTAAATCTCCGAAGCACTGCGAATCCCTAAAGTACAAAAACCATCCTACTCCTTACTCCTGAATCCCCTGCCGGCCTGTGATCAGTGGCCTCTGATCACAGCTCCCCACTGATCACCGGTCCTAACTCTCAAAATTTGCACCCCAATTTGCAAATTTTATACAGCAATGACGATGTCGGACGGCACCCCCTGCCGGCCTGTGATCAGTGGCCACTGATCACAGCTCCCCACTGATCACCGGTCCTAACTCTGAAAATTTGCACCCAAATTTTGCAAATTTTATACAGCAATGACGGTGCACCGGTTGACAAGGAGAGTGGGTGTATGGTGAGGGAAACGAAAAAGTTAAGGATCAGACTGGCTGCGGGAACTAGAGAGGTGTAGGGACACGGACTTCGAAAGGCGGGGATACATAACGTGCCCCCTTGCAACAAGCCCACAAAGGTAGCAGACCTGAATTTTGTTTGCAATAACGATACAGTTTATATGTCGCAACTACAGATATAGAGGCCGGCGCAGAGCTTATAGTCAGTGCATAAAAGTATGCAGAGCTGTGTGGTAGTACTAAAAACTGTTGAATAAAGACCAGAGTTCTTGTTCCGCACATATACTTATGCCTGACGTGGCGGATACCCTTCCTTTCGCCCCCACACTTGATAAATTCCACCGTCTGGGAGACTCCTGTGTTGTACTGCTGAGTTTGATGTGCATATGAGACACATATGGTCGTCGCTTTCGGCGCTCTCCTGCTCGCAGTAGTGCATAACTAATGCCTTTCGAACGTAGCTTCCAAGCTCAACCAGCGCTCTTCTTTCGTTTCGTTGTTGTATCATCACCCCGTATCCATCTTCTTCAGCCTCGCACTCCTTCACTGCGCAATATCGTGTTGTTTCTTGACTTTCTTTCTCACGAGCGTCCAGAATCCGGACTTGAACCACGGCTAGCACCATCCAGAACCTTCTGTCCTCATCATGCTCAGAATCATTGTTCTCATGAAGAGTGAATGTGAGATCAGGATCTGCGGTCGAAACTACAGAAGAATGCAAGGCTTGAATCACGCTCCCATAAGATATAGTGGCCAAAACAGATGTCTGGTCTCTTTTTCGCCCGTCTGTTATTTTGCACCACTTGGCAGTTCCATATATCTGTACGGTTACGGAATTTCCATGGTCCGGCCGGCCACTTCTAAGACGTAGCTTTTGTTTCCATAAATGCTCTAAAAACTCCCTTGCTTTCAACAGAAATGCAAGGTCAGTTGATTGGAACATTTCCGAATGTTGACCTCCGTCTGCAGTGTTTCCGAGGTTCATAATTACTGAATTGTCTACGCGCCAGTCCTTCCTACTGAGAGACGACGATAAGAGTCCTTTCCGATGTAATCGAAGGTTCTGCAGAACAGGAGTTGGGAAGCAGTCCTGAAGCTTTTGTAGAAATCTTCCCGCATCCTGAAGCCCAGAACTGTCGTAGCCCAAGAGATTTAAAACCGACTTCGCTGTCTCAAAGCTCCAGCCGTTCTCACTAGTGTCAATGCCTTCAGTTTCAATTGCCAGACGAGTCTTCCAGTCGTTGGCAAGACGATGTTCCATAGCCTGTAATTGTGAGTTTTTCATATTGGATTGAGCTACCCCCCTCTTCAATGGCTGATGAGCGCTTTCAAACAACAACTCTTGTACATGTCTTACACCACCGAACAGTGGCAATGTATGTGTGAAGAACTCCAACAATCTGTGAAGGTTTGGTTTGTCCAAATGAGTGGAGGCAAAGCTGTTTGTGCGACACAGCTTATCTACTCGAGATAGGTAACGAAGTGCCATATTACGAATCTCCAGAAGTCTCTTGGTTCCTCCTTCTTCATTGTGTGTGTCTAATGACCTCTTACCATCTATCCTTGAGTCCGGAAAGTACTGCGTTCTGCTCACGAGAGAGGAAAACAGGTCGAGGAGGTCGAGAGCTTCATCGATAGTAGCACAGTTTCCGCTCTCTCTCTCGCCTGTGATTTTGTTCACGTACCAAGCACTCTTCATCGCCCGTGGTGCTACCAAGAGCAGGCAGTACATAGACGATATCGTCATTGAATGTAGCACATGCTTGTCATGGTTGATTAGGCTCTCCTGATATATGAGATAGCCATCCTTCAAAGCCATCTTGGCAATTGCCTCGGCATCTTTGCGTACATCCTTTGGTAGCAGTGTTATACAGAGATTCATGATGTCGCGACCAATCCCGAGGAAAAGATGATCGGGAGCCACAACGCATGAGCGATACGAATCGAAAACAGAAGGAACAACCGGTTTGCTACTGCCGAGTACACGAGACACACGAGCGCGAACTTGTTGCAGTTTCTCAGAGAGTTGATGAAGTGCCTGCAAACTTGTCTCAAACGTATCTGCGTCATCCATTCCGAGGGCTTTCAACTCTTCCCTGGATAACTTGGATCTCCTCAATGCAGTAGCCCGGTTCTCATCTCTCGCGAAAGATGGATGGTCGGAATGGATGCGGGTTGTGTAACAATACTTGCTTCCTTGAAATCCAGACTTGTCGTACCTACCATAGCTGCATAAGTGACATGGAACATTGGAGCAGTGCCCTAGTAGGTCCAAAGTGTGGGACACTGCAGGATAGTCTCCAACGTACCCGACGACATCGAGAAAAAGAACAACCTTCTCTCCTTTTGCAGTGGTCATCTCAAATCCCTTTTCTGTCCCCTCAATGATATCATCAATAACTGCCGCCAGTACCTCGTTTGTAGATACCCCTGGAGGAGTTAGCCCGATAGGTCTGATGGCTCCTGCTCCATTGCGGTTCTCCGGAGCCATACCTATTGGCAGCATGTATACACCACCCATGCTTCCTTTCTTTCCAATGTACGGCGTAAATCCATCAGAGTACAGAAATATTCTATACACAACGTACTTTCTTCCATCTTCCAAACGTCCACTGCTTTCCGCATCGACGCGATGACCCTTGTTCATTGGATTATCATCGGCAGATACTCGTTTCACTACGGTTTTGTCAAACATCTGGTTGTAAACGCCCCTATTCGTTCCAGTGAGATTCGAAACATTTCTTTCAGAAGATACAACCAAGCTGGTGGCGTAGTCGTCATCACAGTTCTGTCTTCTCCACATCCTATACACAAGGAAGGGTGTTTGCGTTGGTTCTTCCGAATCTTCGGCGTCTGGCTGTCCTGGGAGTGCAAGTTCGACGACCATGTCACTGGGAAGGAATGCCCGAGATTCTGGTCTCTTCGTCTTCATCGTTTTGGTACGCTTTGAATTGGACTCCGCCTGCGGTTCTGTCCAGTTTGGCTCATCATAAACAAAGAAGGAAGATACAACTGCATGAAATCTCATGTTCGTTGAGGACGTTACTGCAAACTGGGCTTGCATCAATCTGCCCTTCACCGCGTCACTTGTTTCGACCGTAATGTTAAGAAGGAGCCCTTTTCGCAGTTTCACTGTCACACCATCTTCGGTTGGAATCCGATAAACAGATAGACTCCCAGCCCTATCCTTGATTATTGGAGTGTCCTCAATATCCGAGAACCTCGGTATCTCGATTGACGGATCCATATCATGCCGTCTTCCTTGCACCATCGCCCGCAATTTTGCTGTCGAAAAGTCAAGTTTTGCCCAGTTGCTCGGTCTTACAATCATGGTCGGAGCGCTGTCCTGTGAGGTATACTTTCCAACGCCAGCCTTCGACCCAGACTTCGACAAATCCACAGTAAACATTTCTACATGACAAGGAACGAAGAAGTTGGATTTCGCAAATGGACGAACACGTCTCTTCAGAGTAGATGTACTTGGCAGTTTGAGAGTGAGCTGCCTTTCATTCGGTCTCCAGTTCCTAAAGTTGGCAAGTGTCTGATACGCAGTCTCGCTGAGACGCGTGCTCCCAGTTGCTGTTATCAGTGACGCAATATTTGTCCAGGTCAATCGAATTCCACCAGAAGCGCTTTCGAACATGCTGTCTATCAGCTCCTCAGACTCAGCTTCGTAGGCATTGTCCTGCTCAACGCTCAATCCAATGTCTAATCCAGAAATTCCTTTGCTTTCTTCACAACGGATCGTGTTATTTCGTTTGGGGTGAGGACTTGATGGAAGTGCCTCCACACCGTCATGCATGACGCCTTGGTATTCTTGGAGGTCGCTTAAAAGCCCGTCTTTCAGAAGGGAAGCGTAGGATTCTGACTGACCGTCTAGTAACATGAACCCATCTCCTGGACGTTTAGCTGGCTTTGTAGACAGTTGCCTACATGGCCTTGCTCTTTTTCGATTTCTTTCAAGCTGAGGTTCAGAAGAAGATGGTGCGTGCCCATCCGAAGTAGTCCCTTGTGATGCAACATCTTCGGAACGCTTTGCATAAGGTCCGCGTTTTTTAAGAACCCAACGACTCTTGCTTTGACGCCCCATCTGTGACAGTTTCGACCAGGTCCGCAACTAGAAGTGGGGCAGCAGTGAAGTTTGGCATGGACCTCGGCATTAACAAGATTTCAGCAAGCTTACTGCTCTACAGCCGAAAGAAGGTCTTTTGTTACATTTGGCGATGCATACGGTTGTGCCGTTAATATTAAAGCTTGGTTCAATGAATAGAAACGGTAAAAAGGATATGCTCCTACTCGCATTTTGATGTGATGCCGCATGCAAAAGCTCAATGAATGGCTGTCGTTAAGGACAGCCATGCCATACCGGATTCGGTAATTTCAAATTGAGATTTCAGTACGACACGTGCCCATGAACAGTTTGAAATATCTAGCTACCGGTTTTTTCTGAACACTGCATATATATATGCAGCAATATAGTTCTAGGACCAGATCCAACTCTCTGCACGCCCGTCGTCCGCAGTCTTGATCCACCATGCATCCCGTTTTCTGACAGTTTCCTTCCTGCGAGTTGGGTGTTCGGTTGAGATATCATCCACACAGTAAGTGAAGCTACTTCTCCCAGAGTCTTGACCCACAACGCATCCGTTTCTCTAACAGTTTCCTTTCTGCGAGTTGCTTGTCTGTTTGAAATATCATCCGCAGTAAGTGACGCCACTTCTCCCACAGTTCTGACCCACCACGCATCCATTTTTCTAACAGCTTCCTTTCTGCAGGTTGCGTGTTTGGTTGAGATATCATCCACAGTAAGTGACGCCACTTCTCCCACAGTTCTGACCCACCACGAATCCATTTTTCTAACAGTTTCCTTTCTGCTAGTTGCGTGTTTGGTTGAGATATCATCCACAGTAAGTGACGCCAATTCTGTCACAGTCCTGACCCACCACGCATCCATTTTTCTAACAGTTTCCTTTCTGCGAGTTGCGTGTTTGGTTGAGATATCATCCACAGTAAGTGACGCCACTTCTCCCACAGTTCTGACCCACCACGAATCCATTCTTCTAACAGTTTCCTTTCTGCGAGTTGCGTGTTTGGTTTAGATGTCATCCACAGTAAGTGAAGCCACTTCTCCCATAGTTCTGACCCACCACGAATCTATTTTTCTAACAGTTTCCTTTCTGCGAGTTGCGTGTTTGGTTGAGATATCATCTGCAGTAAGTGACGCCACTTCTCCCATAGTCCTGACCCACCACGCATCCAATTTTCTAACAGTTTCCTTTCTGCGAGTTGCGTGTTTGGTTGAGATATCATCCATAGTAAGTGACGCCACTTCTGCCACAGTCATGACCCACTGCGCATCCCCGTTTCTGACAGTTTGCTTTCTGCGAGTTGCGTGTTTGGTTGAAATCTCATGCGGAGACACGAGTGCGCTGTAGACGTTTGGTAAGTGAGCGCTTTCTCTAGGCCATGCCGTTGTGCGATTACCTACAAAGCTGTAACGTAAGTTCGCACATTCTCTAACACATTGAAAGTTTCGAAGAACTGTTCTGACCAAGCTTCACAGCGTTCCTTGTCTCACTGCAGGTCAACCCGCCCGTCTTCTAACTCAGGATCAGGTAAGCCATCAGTACACCCTCCTTGGTCTATCAGAATTCCAATCCACCATCATGACGTACTGTGACCGTATCTGACCTCTCTTGTTATGTTTCTTGGCGTTGATTATTGTATTTAACGGAAGCGCAATGAACCACTGCTGGGGTATTCCGGTATTTGGACGGGGTAGATGTAGTGTATGTAGCCGTAACAATACTCTTTGGTTGCTACAAATAAATTTGATGTGAACGCCGCTGGAACCGCTATCGGTTTCATCCTTCGGGTTGGGACCGTTTCTGGACCGGCGGGGTGATATCACCTTTGCAAGAAAGGTACTGGATTAACATTTCATTGACTGAGAGTAGGTCGGAGCATTACGTCTAGTGTTGCATTGGAGCTGCGAATGGAGACATATTTTCACTGCCCTGGAGCAGCAAAACATGGTCGTCGGTGGCTGCGCAGAACCCGTTGAGCACGCTGGATGTTACGCGCCCGCGGGTCGCTACGCCCTGCGGGACCTGCCCGTGTACAGCGCCAGCCAGCCATCTACCGCCGCAGGCCAGGCAGAGACGCTGTGCCATAACTATGCTGCTTTTCAGCCAATGGCGTTTGGCACTGCGAGACTTACCCGTGTGCAGCGCCAGCCAGTCATCTACCGCCACAGGCCAGGCAGAGACGCTGTGCAATAACTCTGCTGCTTTTCAGCCAATGGCGTTTGGCACTGCGAGACTTACCTGTGTGCAGCGCCAGCCAGTCATCTACCGCCACAGGCCAGGCAGAGACGCTGTGCCATAACTATTCTGATTTTCAGCCAATGGCGTTATTGGTAAAAAATGTGCAAAATCGCGACATGAAATCAACAAGCGTTGCTACATTTATGACACATTTTTTGCTGGCCCGGACCAAAATATTTGCGCCGATTTTTTATTGCCTCCGATAGGCTGATTTGACCTTCCTGTGAATATGTCGAGACTCTCAACATATTATGCTGAGACCCTGTTATATTTGTATGGTTCCTTTTTGACATGGCCCACTGTAATACCGGTGATCGGTGTAGTGTACAGTGGAATCTACTCATTAGTGCTGCCCCGTGCGAGACCATGAAAATGGCAATATTGGGAGACGGCATTAATCTGTGACGTCAAATCTTTTTCATGCATTCGGTAATTAGCGTCTGCCTGCTCCGCGTTGGGTCTCTGTCGTGTTTTGCAATGAGAAACGCGCGGTTTGACGACCTCAGATGCAATAGAGCGTCTGAAACTTGGCATTCAGTCGTCAAAACTTCCAGCCCTCCAAACAATTCTGCAATCTCAACGACAGAGGGTACATTCCTTCTCTCTCTCGCGTCCTCTGCACTCCCATCTTCATCAGTTGATTCCGCGTTTCTTTTTTTATTTCCCGAACCGGATCCATAAGGAGGACAAGCTAAGGTCTGTGAACGCTGTTCGGTGAATAAGATCGGGCTTAGAAGCCGCTTTCACATTGTGATAATACCTATACACGTACACACGTAGTACACATCACACACCGGTATCGTGTCACCTACGACGGCAAGCGGCGGCCGTACTTAGTGTAGAGGGAGCCGGATCAGAGAGTAAACAAAGGGTATCGTTGCTGCACCACAGGTTATGGACCCGACGCAAGAACCCCTGCAAGACGATCACCCCAACGCGGGAAGACATCCAAGACGATCACCACGTCACAGACAAGAAAACCAAGCGAGCAAAACCGTCCCACGCCGCTTAGAATACGCCCCAGGAAACCCCGCCACGCCTCTGCAAACACGCGTCGAGAGCCCACACCAAGCTCCTCTACGATCCAGTGTCGAGAGCGGCCAGACTCCCGCCCCACAGGCCGAGAGAGATACACCAGACATCACCATGGAAACGCCCGAAGAAGCACAGCAGCACGATCACAGGATCCAAGCCCGCCTGCCCCCCTCAACCTCAACGAAGACAACTTCCCTGCATGGAGGCGGGCACGCAGTGACATGGCCATCATTCAAGGAATGGAAAATGTAATGGATCCAACATACACAACCCCGGATGAGAGCAACCCATTGTACCAAACACACAGAAGAAACAGCGCAATCATGCGCATGGCTATCGCTAACTCCATCCCGACTACCTTTGCTGCAACAGCCGATCTAGCACTCGATGCTTCCCCTAGCCACATAGCACCAACAATTCATGACTACTTTACAGATGCTACAACAACGGCTCACTTACTCCTCAAGCAAGAAGCAGAGAACACAATAATGACTCACGACACCACGCTTGACGAGTACATTGCACGCCACAGAGCAATTCGAACACGAATGCGAATGGCCAACTACCCCAACACCCAATCTGGCGAATCGGTCACCGTCCAACTCATGATACAAGGAATGTCAACTCACACAACATACAAACACCTCCAAGGTACATCGGTGGAAACCGGCACCGTCCCGGAAACAATACAAGCCCTTGCACAACGCTTCAGGGCAGTGCATGCACGAACCATGGAGCGTCAAGCCAAAAATCAGCCCGCTCTCACCGACACACACCAGCCACCACCCAACTATTACCCAATGCCACCACACCTGAGAAGAGGGCGAGGAAGACAACGAGGACGCGGATGGTACCAATTCACAACAAGAGAGTACCAGCCCAGAGCCACCCCTGGCATGGAGAGCAACCCCCGCACACCCACACACCAATATGTGAGAGGCAAACCGAGGCCAGCCCCAAAAGCTGCAAAACGAATCGCAGCAATCATCACACATGACATGAATGGTGAAAACCACAGGGACTATGAGCAAGAGGACACGCACTACCACCAAGTCGAAGGTAGGACATTCATACTTGATTCAGGTGCAAACCCAACACACATCAAGCACCCCACGAAAGGCATGCGCCGCCTAACACGTACAGTGCGAACTAACACCGCAACGTCCATCACTCCCCCTGAAACGCACTAGGGCATACTTCAGATCCCGATGACCAATCGCAACTGGCTTAAGCTACCGACCCTCGTCAACCCCCATGTACGAAAACACCTGTTATCCATAAATGACATCGCCAAACAGTGGGGAGCTGTTATCTTCTACCCCAACAGCGCCTACGTTCTCAACACAAAAAAAACAACCACCACGCATTGTTGGCAGTACCGAATTCAGCAAGGGCCTCTACAACCTCAAGGTGTCAGCACCCCCACCGCAGGCAGCAGCAGCCCGAGCGCTCCAACACACGAGAGCACCAACCAAGCAGAAACGCAGACCAACACCGCGAAAACGAACAACACCAGTGGCCCACCGAGATAGCGCACGCCGCAACCAAATAAAAGCGCCACCCCAGTGCAAATGCAGCGCAACCGCGCACCAACTCCACCACAAAAACGCAATCCAAAGGACAGCACGACTACCACCACATCCGGCCCTCCACTATACAGCAACTAGCGAAAAGGAAAATGATCCCAAACTTGCACAAATCCCTCTCCCAACCCCCGCCAAAAAACAGGTACTAGCTGAGCAGTAGCCTACTGCTCAGCTAGTGCCTGCGTGGCTGAGCCAAACTGCACCCCGCCAAGCACAGCCGCACCACCCACGGCTACAGAACAGGAGAGGCATTCAGCAGTGACATTTGTGGCCCCTTCCCCATGGCATCTAGACAAGGAAACAAATACTTCATTACCGTGATCGACACTCAATCACGCTATCTCATAATCACCTTCCTAAAGACCAGAGATCAAGCCGCAGATCATCTCGACAATGTGCTAACCCACCTCAACAAGGGGCAGTATCACAAGCCACTCATACTGCACACGGACAATGCGAAGGAGTACCTCTCGCACACGACAAAGGCAATGTACAACACACACGGCGTACACCATAGCACCACAGTCCCCCACACACCCCAAGAAAATGGAATTGCGGAAAGAGTCAACAGAAGCATTATGAATGCAGCACGGGCATCCATCCACCATAGCCGACACCCAAGTCACCATTGGGAAGACGCAATAAAAGATGCAGCCTTTAAATACAAACACACTCTGCACTTGGGCACCGGACAAATCCCCACCACAGAGTGGTACGGCCATAAACTCAAAGTCACGCAGTACCCCATATTTGGACAACTGGGACACGCTCCACACATAACCAGCAAGACCCAAGTGAAAATGCTGCACACCCGAGCGCTCACTGTGCGGTATCTGTACGCAACGGACCCAACGCATGTCATGGTACTCCACATGTGGGATGGGAAAACCCGGCGCATACGATCCGTGGACTTCAGGCCGTACCACAAAGAAATGGACCCAAATTACAAAGTCAAAGTCCTTTTCAAGGCGTTCACCCCAAAGCCCACTCCCAAACAAATCAACGCCACATCACCAGCACCGATGCACCATAGTCATGCGAAAAATTACCCGGACGCACGAATATGGGAAGAAGCCCACAACAAGGAACTCGACAACCTTGACAACAATGAGGTTGTAACATGGACGCCCGCACAGAAAATCCCTAAAAACACGAAACCCATCCCGATCACGATGGGGTATCGATACAAAAGAAACGAACAACGGATAATTGTGGAGCGAAAAGCACGGTGTTCTCCCAGAGGGGACAAGATGATACCACGCGTACACTTCAACCCAGAAAAAACCACAACATATATGGCAGAGAAAACCACGGTACGCCTCCTATTCGCGCTTGCAGCCACGTTCAACATGCACATCGAGCACATCGATATAAAGGCTGCATACCTACCTGAGAAGTTTGACCACTCAGGCAGTGAGCCCGTATATGTCCGACAACACCCGAGATTTGATGGATCTTACAAGCACCCCCACCCAGTCGGCAAACTCAACAAAAATATATATGGCACACCCGGCGCCGGTCACACGTAGGTCAGCGTGGT
>NW_005179389.1:180452-271263 GCF_000350225.1 Chondrus crispus | reverse complement strand
GCCGGCGCCGGGTGTGCACCTCAGCGCAGTAGTCAAACTACTCCAAAAACACAAGTTCACTCAATCAGAGGCGGGCATGTGCCTCTTCCACCGACGCACACAGAACCAGATCATCATTGTGTCGGTGAGTATGGATGACTTCACAGTCATCAGTACGTCCAAACAACTGCAGAAAAAATTCGCAGCAATACTCAAGACGACGTACAAGATCAAACAACTTGGGGAACCGGCGCAAATCCTAGGATGGACGATAAAAAAGTCACCAACGGAGATATACACGCATCCCAACCCAACGCCATACAAAATGTGGTCAAAAAGGCGGAAATGGACATGTCGAACGGAAAACCAACCCCGTACAGCACCAAAACGACACTCCATGGACCGACAGAGGCAGACGAACCAATGCCAAAAATCACAAAAATCCACCAGCGACTTCTCTGGGATATCCGCTACATCGCGGACTCCACCAGACCGGAAATCTACTTCGTCGCGAACAGATTATCGGTGGCAGCCAGCCAAATCACCGACAAAGAGGCATTGGATCGCGTTAAAGCGCCTCATTCGGTACCTCAAACACACGCCGAGACATGGCCTGCTGTACAAAGCAGGCAACCACAGAGCAAGCATCCAAAAAATCCCCAACCTCCTGGAGACCTACAGTAATGCTGACTTCGCAGCAGATGTAACCAACCGCAAATCCATATCCGGAATGGTACATATGTATAATGGCACGCACATATGCTGGGGCTCGATGAAACAAGCGATAACAGCATTATCCACATGTGAAGCTGAATACATAGCCGCCATTGCAGCTGCCCAGCAAACCACATGGATTCGACGTCTCCTTCAAGACATCGACATGCTCCCACTGGAGCCCACGCCGTTTCGAATCGACAACCAATTAGCAATAAGGGTTGCCAAGAACAACGTCTCAACAAAGCGCAGAAAGTTCATAGACCTGCGCCACCATTGCCTTGCCCACCAAACAAAGAAGAAGGCGATTGACATCAAACATGTACCAGCAACAGAAATGCTCGCCGACCTCTTTACCAAGCCTCTGACGCGCGCACCATTTGTAAAACTGCGCGAGCAACTCAATGTTTGCAGCCCCACCCCCCCGCCCACCGCACAGAGCACAAAAATGCATCGCGCCACGGCGACGGGAGGAGTGTGATAATACCTATAACAACGCAGTCCCCGCGGCGCTCCCATCCACTTGTAATAATACCAACACACGTACACACATAGTACACATCACACACGGGTATCGTGTCACCTATGACGGCAAGCGACCGCCGTACTTAGTGTAGAGGGAGCCGGATCAGAGAGTAAACGAAGGGTATTGTTCCTGCACCACACACATGTTTTCACGCGCGATGGACGGACGACAGCATAACACCCGGATCCGTGTGACACGTCGCACTTTTCGTGTCCTTGGGTCTGGCCGGGATTAATGGGAGGGTGGCATTAGTAAATGTGGCGCTAATGGGAATCCCCCCTGTACTCAGATTCCGTAGACCGTTAATGCCTTAGAAGCATCAAACCCTGAGGCACCACTCCAAAGAAGAAGCGCAAAAAGCCAGACAGCTTTTGGATCACCAATTTCTCCCATCTTCCTCCTAGGTCACTATCCTGTAGGAGCACACGTCTATACCCTTGAAAAAATCTCGTCAAGCTGGGCTTCTACTCCCGGGAGCTTCATAGCTTTATATTCCTGGCCAACCCTATCCCTCGTGCTTTTCGCAAAACCTGGGGCGCCGGACAAGTAAGACCAGACTGTACTGAGAAATCTTCGGACATGTAATAAGAGAAACCCTATTATGTGGGGACAAAAATACGGAACAAAATGGGTCTGACACAAATTTGTTCCTGGACCGCTGGCAGTCATCCCTATTATGTAGAACGAATGAAAACTCAAAGCACCCTCACGCGCTGTCATAGGGTGTAAGCACATGCACATTAGCCCTGAACACCCCCTCTCCTACCTCGTGCTCCCCCAACCTGCGAGCAAACCGCTACGAATGGCGTTCAATCATCTATTTCCGCCTCACCCTTGATATCAAACAGCGCCTTGATGACCTCTTTTCAGATGAGGAAGAGGGTGTTTATGCGCAAGGTGTGGCTGCATTAGTAACGCAGGCTGTCAATAATTCTCCCTCACATCTTGGTCGCCCAACTGGCTCGAAAAACGTGCGAAGAGGCCCGTGTCGATGGTTCGAAGACTACCTCGACCCGAATCCTGTGTATCCTCCAAGCCGGTTCCGACAAATATTCCATATTCCCCTATCTATGTACAGAGTATTTCACGAAGAGCTTGTCGAAGAAGAGCCAGGTCTTGCTCAAAAAGTCAATGGCATAGGGCACCGCGGGCACAAATCTCATCAAAGATTCTATGTTCTTTGCGCAAACTGGCTACAGGGCTTTCGCATGCCCAACTTGACGATATGTCACGGATGTGTCCAGAGTCGCAGCGAGAAGCATTCAAGATGACTCTCAGAGCCATTTACAGGCGTTATGGGCCCGTTTTTCTCAACCGCGAGCCCACAACAGCTGAACTGCGTACCACGTCCGACCTTTACAATGACCAGGGCTTCCCGGGGTGTCTTGGGGCTGTGGATTGCATGCACCTCTACTGGAAAAACTGCCCAAGGGCCTTCATAGGTCAGTATCATAACCCGAAAGATGGACATTTGGCTACAATAAGCTGCGAAGCAGTTGCGGACTCACAGTTGTATTGTTGGCACTGGTTCGCTGGGCGTTGTGGGACAAATAATGACATAACCGTCGTGGACAGCAGCCCTCTTTTCAATGATATACTCACCGATAACAGAAGAATCACACTCCCGGAAGGATTTGAGATAAATGGCGTCACACGGCATTGGCCGCTGTACTACTTGGCGGATGGTATCTACCCGGAGTGGTCGATTTTTGTAAAGCCGCTTTCGGCCCCAGTCAACGATCGAGAAAGATATTTCGCAGAACGCCAGATGAGTGTTCGAAAGGATTTTGAACGGCTTTTTGGTGTCCTTCAAGGTCGCTTTAAGATTTTGCGCCATGAGTCCTTCGAGTGGTCTGACTCTATCCTGATACTCATAAGCCAGGTCTGCGTAATCCTACATTACATGATTGTAGATATGCATAAGAGGGGAGAGTGTATGGACGAGGTAGATGAACACGGGAATACCGTGAACGTAGTTACTGAGTTCGACTTAATTGCGGACGAGACAGTACCCGGCGCCAACGCGTCAAGTACTGAAGCGACGCAGTCTTCAGCTGGTCTTAGCGTGCTACTTGACAGAAACGATCTCGTTCGAAACCCTCTACTGCAGCGAGAACTATGGGAGCAGCTATCTTACCATTTATGGTCAAATAGTGGAGAACAGTAAACGAATGGACTTTATTATACATTTAACATTCCCACCACCCCCCAAACATGTCTAAAACGACGCAGAGAGCTCTACAAGCATCCGGCGGGCTGGGGCTCCGCCCCAAACCCCGCTCCTAGCAGAGAGCAACAAATATTTCACTCCGCGGCACTGCGGGTTCCCAACATTCTACTTGCTTATCGATGAACCAGGACGCTCCTCTCCCACAGAAACTTCCACTTCTTTGTCTGTCCCTTCCAGCTTCCCTGGCGGGTCAGGACTCTAAAATGACCAGTCGTTTGGGATTTCCCCAAAGTAGTCCTCCATGACTTCCACAGATGGCATGCTGCCACTGCTCTCCAACGTGGGTTGCGCCGTGGGTTGTGACGGTGCTGCAATGGAGTGTAAATAGGATGCCTTTTATCTCAACGTCTGTAGTTCAGCATTCATGACGGATTGTGGTAGAGCCATGCGACGAAAAATATCAAATTCAAGCATGATCGAAGCTGCGTCACTTTTCGCTCGCGAAGATGCTCGCAAAGCTGGAGACATGTTATCTACACTTTTTGCCACCTTCGAAGAGCGCACGGCGGCCCTGTCTTCCCCTTTCCGCTTTTTCGACCCTGATGGACGACTTAACGACGGCCTTTCGATGCCTATGTTACCCCATCTTCCGATTCGTTGCTCTCTTGTACCGTTTAGGCTTGTTGCCTGCAGCATGTCTGCTGCCTCCCCCAACGCAGGACGAAAACTTAGGACACTTTGCAAGGAAGCGTACGGCCTCCATAAACTTGGTGGGGGGTGGCGTACGCAACACGCCACGCTGTATATGTTTGTTTTGCTGGCGGTAGAGGCACATGATGTGCTCGAGTGCCTCCTCCTCGGTTTCTCCGGACTGTGGAAGGACCTATACTGCATTTGAGCTGACACATACTTCTGTGTGACGCGGCTGACAGTCTTCTAGCGAGACTCGAGAGCGGAAGCGGGCCTTTCGCGACACGCTTCTGGTTGATGCACAAAACGGGCGTGTACAGCCTGCCAGAACAAATAGGACCTCAAGTCTGCTTTGGACGTGGAGGTGGAAACGCAGGCACGAGAAAACGCTGCATCTTCCTCCCGTGTGAAACTGGGACCTCTGGGCCCCCTGCCTGGGTTGATGTGGACGCCATTTTTGAAAGGAGGAGAAGGGATGAAGGATCGGTAGGAAGGAATGGCATATGGCATCGAAAACTACGTAGCGATATACCGCCATGGGCTACTCATTTTTTGGCGGGAACCTGTTCTGCCTTCTTGCCCACTTGTAATCTTCTAATTCGATTGATCGATTTGTTCCAGGCACAAATTTCGGAACAAAATCTGATGCGGACGTTCCGAGATTTGTGCACAAGAACGAATTTGACTTTTATCTTTCCCATAATAGGGCTGCCAAATTTCAGGGACAAAACAAATTTGTTCGTTTGTTCCCATAATAGGGTTGCTCTAAAGAGACAATCCCCAAGCATGTATCTTCATTATATATTTTCGCAATTTCGCAAAAAAGAGCTGTCGTCATAGTGTATGAGTACAAATCCCGGTCGGATAGACGCTGGAAGCTAGTGTCTAGACGACCGCCAATTTGTCTCATATGAGGCCTGCTTTCTTTGCAAAAAAGAATTATTAAATCGAAATCTTGGAAAGTCAGTTTGGACGTCATTTCTTATGTACATGCCCTCGGCAATAGCAAATTTTACGCATGAAGAATTCTGAAATTATTTTTTCAGAATTCTGCAAGACGTATGATAGGTGTAAAGAGACAAAATTCTGCAATGAAGCGGTGTGCAATAATATTGCACACCGCAATATTATTGCCGAAAAGTGAGCGGTTAGTGTTCGAAAAGGTTTCTTTTTCATGCATTCTAAAAATGGCTGGAAGAGACGTGCACATCTCACCAAACTTCACCCTTCCGCAACGCACATGCCAACCACGGTGGCGTGAGTATCTTTCCTTGTTGTTGAGCAAGCACATGTCCAGAAAAATAAGTTGAAAAGCAGCCTCATATGAGGTCACTTGTTCTCTAGGCACTACAGTATAGTATCGTGTGGCTAGTAGTGGTGTGGAAAGTGCAGCATCGCCAAACGTGACTGCTGTACTGTACAAAACTGTAACAGGAAAGGGTTGGTGGGTGGTGCATTCATATTGACCCCCGTACTGTCTCGGGCGTGCTGATGCCACTCCCTATGCTCAACAGTGGCGCGAAATGACAAAGCCCTAACGACGCATTCCATCTGGGGCGCCTCACATTCCCCCGTCTGGTCGGAGGTTGTAGAGACGGCATTGATTTAGGGAACATGCCCCTTCCCATCCTCCTCGCCAATCTGGAGGAATGCTCGAGCAACGTTTAGCATTTGTTCCCTCCCGTTGAAACTAACTACGTGTTGATGTTGTTTTGCACAAAAATTTATCGGCATGTCGCCAAAATAAAGTTATGCACGACTGCACTGCTGAGCTGGCAACAGAGAGTCGAGCTCTTGCCTTCCAGCGATTCGCACCGTCCCGCTGTCTTTCGAAGCAAGCAAGCACGCACGGTACACGGCCCGGGCCTGTAATTCTACACCATCTGCCGGACGCCTTCATGCAGCGCTCACCTGATGAATTAACAGGACATGGCCCCCAACTCATTCGTCCGCATCAGGGCCAGTCCTAACAAAGGACTTTCCTCTCGTTTTTCCTTTCCCTCGCCCCGTTTTTATTGAGTTCTTCACTAAAATCGGAAGCACATTGCTGTAGTTTTTACTGTAATGCCATCCCATAGTTCCACTCCTCGGAAATGGAACAGAGTCTGGACGGTCTGCAGATCCATGCAGCATGGAAGGTACAGCAACGCCTCCTCGCGCATGCACATGGCCCAGTCTGACTCCCCTGTAGCTCGACAAAAGCAAAGCTGGACGACGTGTTGCTATAATGAGGTCCCTCGATGTGCATGACCAAAACTGGGCTGGATTGAGATATGAAACGAAGGATATGGAAGGGATGGAGGGTGCGGGGAGAGACTGTGTCGGTGTCGATGTTAGGAGGATGACGCGGTGGCGGGGACAATAGCATGTCGGAGGATGTGTGTTGGTCACGGTACTGAGGAGGTGAGGAAGATGGTGGTGGGGCGTGGTGGTCGGGCGCGAGGTAGGGGTGGCGGGGAGGAGGGGACGTGGGGATTTTGGGGGGGAAGGGGGGGTGGCGGGGAGGGGATGTGGGGATATTGAGGGGAAGGGGGGTGGCGGGGAGGGGACGTGGGGATATTGAGGGGAAGGGGGGTGGCGGGGAGGAGGGGACGTGGTCTTATTTGGGGGGGAAGGGGGGTTGGTGGCGGGGGGGAGGGAGCGAGGGCGGGGTGGTTCACAGGAAAGGGATTTCGGCGAAGCCACTTCATCATCGATCATGAACTAGAGAGCAGCCTCCCCGGCTTCTCTCCATTTCATGATCGATGCCAAGGAGGCATTTGATTTCAAAAAGCTGAACTCTGGGTGCTGAACTCTGGGTGCTGAACTCTGGGTACCCTTCTGCCGTCCGGTGGTGCTCCGTTTCCTAAACAGAGTGTAAAATGCTACAGTAGCAAACGACTGTCGCAAATTTCACGTGGGCGTCGAGGCGGGGGAGGGCCGAGTTGTGCACATAAAATGGCGGGAGAAGGTACTGTGTCTGGTTTGTAATGTTGAGAGAACTAATGTTTTGATCTGCATGTGTTCGTATTTGGATTTAATTCCACCCTTTCATTGTACTGCAAGTGCCACTGCACCGCATCGAGTCCATGGAATTTTAGTAGTGTGCATATGGACTGGGTGTGGATTGGTACTTCCTTTAGCCAATAGATTTCGACCAGTTCGCAGAATTACCAAGCATTACAGTGGTTCTGTGTAGCATTCGTTGTGGCGTGCGATTAATTTAATGAAATGATCCGGCCAATAGCGTGACCGCAACTGGTTGAAGGAAAACAAAACAAAAGAAAAGCGCCTGTTAGGACTGGCCCTCAGCCGCTGAATTTGGACCGCCCGCACCGAATAGCCAGCTAGGCACGCATGGGAAACAGCTGCAGAATGACACGTTGACGCTCTGTCCGACCAACTGGGCGCAATCATGTTTTTGTACCACAAACCGACTTTTATCAAAGCATTGTAATCTGACTTTTCAGACTGCGAACGTTGGAAACATGTGTTTTTTTGTTTTTTTCCTTGTGGACTGAAATAACCAACATGCGCCTTCTTTATCAAGTCTTAGTCAAGAATTCACATATTAGTTGCTTCTTGTCCATCTCCTTGGCCCGCACACTTATTTTGCGGGCCAAGGAGGTGGACAGGATCGTTTAGTCGTGGCACGTACAGATTCACCCGCAGCTGCTGCCGTCCCCGAACAAATTCTTGCCGACCTATGATGTCTGCCCCCTCCCGAGTTGCTCTCGGGATATGTTGACTCCTCTTGCTCGTCACTTCTGGGCAGAAAGTTACAGTACCCTTCATAGGAACCCTGGAACGCTTACGAATTTGTGTGACGGAAGAATACGTATAAACGATGACTGAACTGTTTTTTATACAAACTTAGGGTTGCTAGCCCATCCAGAACACTTCCCATTTCCATGCAAAATTTGCATTTAGCTTGGAAGTCCACCCCTCTATCGGTTCCTGGTGTCCCCTGAAAGATGTTTTTATGTACTTCAGTCGCCACAACCAACGCTCATGTCAGCGGAACTTTGGTGTAATCAACAAAGGTTTTGTACAAAGATGTTCTTCGAAACGGGCGGAAAGCGCATTTCTCCACTCGCCGTGGCCAGCTGCCAAAGGCTACAGTTCATCGCTTATAAAACAAGCGACCGTTCTTCAATTCTAACTTGTAACCTTGAACGTGTGAATTTTGCAAGCCCACAAACATCATCTTCTCAACGATGTCACCCGTAAAATAACCCTTTAGCTTTACATGTGTTTCGTACAGTTAGATGTACGGTACAAGGCTTGTACCGTACATCTATACTGTACGTGCTTGTACTACAAGCAGTGTGTTGGTTAGATCAGATTGTAATTCTTTTCTAATGATAACGTGACGCAATCGTCGAAATTCGTTTCTCCTCCCCTTTTGCATATGCTGCTCGGTATACAGTATTCTGAGTTTGTGATCATGCTGTCATCTGCCTGTCAGGAAGCGTTGCGCCGCCATCGCAAAAGTAATCAAGAATAATGACCCTAGCTGTGAACATGCTTCTTATCGGTGCCCATGTCGGTGTAGATCTATCATCGCACGTGTGGGATAGATTAAGACGGGCAAGCTACGCTCTACGATAGATAGTTTGAATTTCTCTACGTCGTCAACACAAGGTCTTACTGCCCGAAATCCTGTGCCACTCCGTCTTCTCCGCAAAAGCTAAAAACGATCCCCAATTTCTCCCATCTTCCTCCCAGGTCACTATCCCGTAGGAGCACTCGTCTATATCCTTGAAAAATCTCGTCAAGCTGGGCTTCTTCTCCCGGGAGTTTCAGCGCGTCCCTTCATATTCCTGGCCAACCCTATCCCTCTCACAACACAAATGGATACTGCCGGCTATGGATCCCATAATTCATAGAAAACCTCCTTGTCCTGGATTACATATTTCACTACTTCGTCAACTGCCGTGAGCCGTCAACGAATATGCAAATTTGATGCTTTTCGCAACACTTGAGGCGCCTGACAAGTAAAACCAGACTGTACTGAGAAATCTCGGGGCATGTGATAAAGAGACAATCCCCAGGCATGTACCCTTTTTGAAAAAGATCACAAAAACTTAATTCATGCAATAACATAGTTCTTCAACATGTACTCCTGCTAGAACGTTCTTGCAAGCTACTTTCCAAAAAAGGTCACCGACAGTTTCACTCAACCCCCCATCTTTGCTACCACTATGGCTACCTCCAATGCTTCGTCAACCTTTGCAGTTACTGCTCAACATCCTGCCGGGCGGTCTTTCTTTCACTGTCACACAGATGCAGTTTCGTAATCGGCCACGGTAAGTTTGCAGTTCTCACCTGCCCAGCAATACGAACGAGAACCAATGAACAGAGCTATTCCATGTTGAGATCCACGTCGGAAAACTGTGAAAAGTATGAATGTAAGATGCTTTCGTCTTTGCTGGCGATGATGGCTGCGAGGCGTCGGTTTTCTATATTGGTCATCATGAAATTCAATATCTCTCCGAGGAGAAACTCATTTCCCAAGTTGTACACACTACAATAAAAACCAGTTCAGTCATACAACATAGTCTCACTGCATGCCATGTCGTCAAAACCCTGATCTTGGTGTTCTCAAGAAAATCTACGAAGCAAGATTGGGAATAGCTGCTGGGCTGCATTTTCCCCTCAACAATAGCGAAATCACCAACCCTCGCATCTATATAAACCGCTTGAGTCAGCTTAACCTTTCTGAGTTTCCATCACCCACAGCCCATCACCAACAGGAAGAGCTTGCACACCACTCATCCAAACAATCATGAAGTTCATCCTTTTCTTGGCCATTGTCGGCCTCGCCCTCACCTCTGTCTTCGCTGAGGACATTCCCACTGAAGCCCGCAGCCGCAGCTACCGTCCCTGCCCATGCAAATGCCTCGTCGGGCGTGGTGCCAAACGTGCCATCCGTGCTTGCCGCAGCTACCGGTTCCGGTTCCACTGCGAGGTGAGCGCCTGCTACTACCACGGTAAACCTGGTAAGCAGTGCTGCGACAAGGATGAGCCGAAACCGTCTGCGTCTCCATCCAGCACCCCGTCGGCGACTCCGTCCCCGACCCCGTCAAAGAGCCCCGAACCACCCAAGTGCCCTTGCACTTGCGGCTCCAAGAGGGACGCTAGGCGTGAGTGCCGCTACAAGCCGTACTGTCAGATCATGGAGTGCCCGCCGCCCGAGGTCCACCACCCGGTCCCCCACCACTACAAGCCGAAGCGTGAGTTCAAGTGCTGCTACAAACCGCATGTCGCCCCTGTCCACTAAGTGTTGTAGTGGAACTGTTCGATCTGACTCAGAACTGCCAGGAGCGGGCAGTTAGGTCGTTTGGATGATCTGTATCAGTTAGATGCGACGTTTTCCCCATCTTTCAATAAAGAGCCAGTCCCTTTGAATCTTAAGCTACGACCGTATGTCTAGACGTGCTGTCGTACTGATCCCAAAAGTACTGCGGGTGTAGTTTGTGAGCTGGGGGAGGGTCTC
Source organism: Chondrus crispus (assembly GCF_000350225.1). NCBI lineage: Eukaryota > Rhodophyta > Florideophyceae > Gigartinales > Gigartinaceae > Chondrus > Chondrus crispus. Next base: position 260,706 of record NW_005179389.1, on the reverse strand, counting down.
TTTTCCGACTGTAAGATGGACGCATCCCCGCTGTCCAGCGCCCAACTCGCAACAGTGTTCTGGAACATATTGCTTCCAGTGCGCCCTTGGCGCAAGTTCTTCGAAAATTATTCATTAGAGACACGAATGCATCGCAGCAAGTATGCTCTATTTATACATTACAAGTTTAATAGCAAGGTGCAGGATACCCTCAGGAAGCAACTGTATTTTTGCGTGCAGTACATACATGGAGCACTAATCATGCAGGCCCCCGCAAGGTGATGTCAGCTCAGAACCCGAAGGTTTTGAGATCTTGGCTTTCGCGGAAACGCCGTCACGGTAAGGCCTCCCCTCCGCATCTATATCTTGCTTGCGCGCATGTGCCTTCCAATGCAAGGAAACGAGGAAAACGGCGTGTGCAAGAATCTGGTACTGTGCGGTGGGCATGGATACATACGCCGACGAAGAGAACGGTGACATGCAGCATAGCGACGGCTGCAGATTAGGTTCTGTCATAAGAGGTAGTGATACATCCGTCGCCTGAGAAACCTCCCGCGTACACGCGGCTCACAGAATATCGGAATCCGCTATACTACCGTCAGTGACTCTCTTCGTGTTAATAGACGTACATCTATACACACGAAGGCACAGCATTGTTCTCAACAGAAGACTACATACTGTAACTGAATATAAATGCCTGTCTGGAACAGAATGTGTGCAATTTAGTTGCATTTATCAAGCCCATCTTTCTCACTACCGAACACCCTCGGGTTCAGAGAATGAGAGAAGCCGCGGTTAGAACGTCTAGTTAAGGGCTGATGGTTTGCTAGTACAGTAGTATGATGGGTAGCCATGAAAGCAACAACCAACCTTTCCTCCAAACGTTTATCGCCCAACCGCACAACACCTCGTGACAACTTAGTTAGCGGGGCAGGCAGTGTGCAGTATGCAGGCTGGACTTGAGGGTTACAGCAAGTACGAAAAGTGCCTTGGATTTGCTTTCATCCGATGCTGAGATAGTGCTGTGCAAAGACTCTACCAGACTCTCTCGCGACGCGAGGAAGTTAAGCTTAAGTACACTGCTAAGGGTTCATGCAAGAACTGTCTGACCGCAGAGGACAGCCTGTCATTAGAGAGAATATATGTAGAATAACGCGACGACGAGTAAAGGCGAGAAGGTCATCGGACCCCGTGTTCACACAAGAACGAAGGACAGGGGATGTGAATCTATGCTACATTCTCACCATTATTTGCAGAGAAAGCACGGCATGACCTTGAAGGGGAGTGCATTCGACTCCTCAATCTGACACACAAGAGAAAGCCAGAAAGCTGACTTACAACGCTTCTGCCATGCAATTACAGGGGGGGGGAGGGGGGGGGGGGTGTGTGGCGATATAAGAGCAATTTGAATAAGAACGATCTCGCAGTAAGAGCACCATTTTCGCTTGGCACGGTATCACAACTTGAAGCACCATCAAACACTGTAATTCCTATCACACAGTCCCTTTCTCGCCTGGTATTTCAAGCGCATCTCAGAAGTCTCGCCCACAGTCCGCCTGTTCCATTTCTCCGACGCACGGATCAATACGGGGCTCCGAAATGACCTCTCACTTTCCACCGGTGGCTCACGGCTCGCTGAAGAGGCGCAAGCGCCTTTCGCTGAAAGAGAAAGCCGAGGCTGCGCGTTGTCTTCAAAATGGCGCGAGCGCCTCTTCTGTGATGAAGCGTTTTGGAATTGGTCACAGCACGGGTCCAGGCAACTGCTTATTGGTGAGATGCTACAGCGTTCTAAGGAGTAAAATGGGCATCCTGTGCGGGATTCTTGAATAGTAGCAACCTCGGATTAAGAGCAGCATGAAGGGGTTGGCACGGGGTGCTCTTATATCGTGGTCCCCACTGTATTGCACTCTCTTCTACAGTTAGTTGAATAGAAGATCGAACTTCATAATCGGCTTGCATTGCTGTTCTACACTTGTACAGCTGTACAACTGTACAACTCATGATTGATAGTACTGTACCGTTAACGATACCCTTACTGTAACAGGTTCCCCTGCGTACGGGCCTGGGCCCTCTTGTCGCATTTCCCAGCACAGCCGGGTGATGACACTCTGACAGAGTCGCATTCGGGAGAATACGTCCCAATAATGGCCCTGGGCACCAGAGTCGGTGACCCAGAGCCATACAAATTTGGTCCCAATTACCAGGGCTCATGGCTCCGTAAAATCCTGGTTGACAATTGATTTTTCTGATATTCGCCTCAAACGGCACTCCCATTGGTCCCGGTGGTGGACCTTGTTGGATCCTGCAAGCAAGGCCTCAATGATGGAATATTTCCATCCACCCTCGATCGGAGCTGTAATGCGATCCGGCATCTTTGAAAAGGTTGATGAATGTTTCTGAAGTTTCAAAGGTTCCCAAAGTGCTGCCGAAAGTTTGAGCAACTTTTTCTGCGAAACTCAGAAACATTCGTAAGCAATTTGTGAACAGCTCGATTAGCTGTAATTCCAACTGAGCCACTTTTCCACAAAACCGAAAAGAATCGGCAAACCATTGCCAAAACGTTGGCGGAAATTTTAGGCGAAACTATAAACGTCCGTGCAAGTTTTGGAAAGACGTGGTCACAAGCATAACTGGACTTACAGTGACAGGTATTTCCCGTAGCGATTCCATCATGCTTCGTCCACTGTTGGCAGTGGCGCACCAATGATATTTAAACGAATAGAAATGCGCTACAACACGGCATACCAGGCGAGCTGAGTCATGGACGCAACACCAGGGGCAAAAATGAGACGGGGCCAGGGCCAGAACGTCTCGGAGCGGATGACCGCGCAGGACCTATTCTCCTGATCGCGACTCTGACATCTCGGCATGGTGCGATTGCCGGCAATTGCTGGGCGCTAAGATTTGCACTGCACAGCAATGCCACGGATGCACGTCCCGACGGGATGAAAGCGGTTCAGGTAGCCAGAAAACGGTCAGCGAGAGTATTTTGGTGGTCTCTGAAGTAGGTTGTCAGTGACATGGCAGTGACAACCTATTTCAGACTCGCTGTGACAACTTGTCACATGTGCAGAGGAGAGCAACATCGCATACCATGACAGTGACACTGTCTCGCTCTAAGTAAATTATATGAGAACAGACATCCCATTCCGGATAGCGCGATTTGACACGCAGGCGGGCATACAGCAGCTGAATTTGTGCGAGCGCACAGGCGGGGTTGGGATGCAAGTTACAGAGGGAGACCTTTACGGGCCCGCGGAAGGACTCTCTCTGCGCGAGCCGATCTTTGCGCGGGCGCGGTTTGAGGCATGTACAATATTCCGTGCGTTTTCCTCAATCAGCGACTCAACAATGGGGTAGGGTTATTTGGTTATCATCCCAAACCCTTGACATCTATGTCGGCTAACCGAGCTCCCATACATTATGACTTCATGCGCTGTACTCTGTGCAGTAAGTTTTTGGAGTCGGGTCTTTCCCATCTTCTTTTTGGCAGCGATGGTTAATCCTTGGGGCCGTACCATTGGGAAAACACTGTATCTTACATGTGCCATTAGCGTTCTCTCGACATATCGGCTGCCAGATATTTGACATCTTGAGATTCAGTGTTGCATCATAACGCAGAAGGATATCCAGGACGCAAAAATTGATGATTGACGGACATGTCTGATGAGCCACGCCGTTGGATTCATTTTTATATATGACTTGGCAATGGTTGTGATGGTAAAAGGGATTCCCTTGGATGTTTTAAAAAGCGTATCCAGACAACTGGCATGCACCATATCTCTGGCAATCGGGAAGATTTATTCTAAATCTCTCCGGTTGTGAGATATATGGTGATACCCATTCCGTTGGCCTCTCCCGTGGTGACGCGCCCAACATTTTAGTGGCAAGCGTATCATCCCTCTTTGAATAGATATCTTTCTCGTTCATGCGACATATTCAACGTCGTGGATAACTATCGAGACAGGAACAAGAATCAACGAACGGAAACTCACAAAAAGATCCTGCTGCACATCCAGCAGAATACAGTATTATAGATCCGGCCTTCAAGTTCTCCATCGCATCGCTTTTATGCCAAGGTAGCATCCGGATACAGCATTGGGCATGTCTAGCGAGAGGTTGTAGCTGCGAATCAAAACACCAAACGGAAACAGATTCAGATTCAGAGTTACCACGTACGGTTCCTCACCTCTTGGCGGCTATTCGCTAATTCTTGAAGCTGCGCTGTTGATGATAACGTAGCCATCTGAAATCATTGTATTATCTCAACGTCATGCAACAATGCGGCAATTATTTTACATATTGTGTCATATGCATGTCGCGACATTAGACATCTTTCTTTGCATGGAACTGCGTACAGTATGCCGTTGAGGCTGAATCTCTGGCAGGAGCTATACTGTACATGTCCATGGTCGGACATAGGGCATAGACATATGAGTTTGTGAGGGTGAGCAAAGCAAGAAGGACGTACCGTACTAACATCTGAAAGATGAAGAGGCTGCACTCGGACAGAATGTCACAAGCGTAGTGCTGGTCGCTCTCTCAAGCGATACTGCCCGTACAGCTTTCAGTTACAGCCAACTGATGCCTCGCGATTAGTACAAAGTTTTCAATGAATGAGAGAATTCGCCTTTCTGGAAAATGATATGCACTCTCGTATTTTGCCTTGCACTGCGATCCTTTTCATCGCATAATCGATGACACACGCGCGATGGGCTTATGTTAAGAGGCGAATTCAAGCAATGCTTCATACAGTGGACCCCTGTCTTTTGTCTCCCCGCCTATGGAGCATAAAGCATCCCAATTACATGACGCTAACATGCTTCAAATGTGCTTCTGCAAGACTTCCAACTCTGGAAATCTTGCGATTGCGTTGGAGACGGTTGTCAAAAACGTCGTATCAAGTTGTTTCCACCGAACGAAAACGAACACTACAATACAAGCTTTGGTCTACGTTGATATGTGTACTTTGCTCATCCACTTTTAACGCTTCGATTTTCAAGAAGTTGATCCAACAAACTGCCTGTCTGACATCACGGCTGGTAATCTCTTTCCTGAATAAATGCCGAGTGAACAGAGGCGGTTTCACTATTTTCACTGCTGTTCCGTGTAGAAATTACGCACACGGTCCCCACTCGTCCCGCTATTCTTCTTTTTATACTGACTAATATGATTCAATTGATGCCACCAACTAGTAAAGCATTACTCGGGAAGATGTCTTCTTCCACATGGAAAGATATGAAGCAGAAGCAGGACCTATCGAGACTCAAGAACCCGATGGATTCCGCCTCCTTCATACCTCCAATCTTACATGTTACGGCTAGCATACCACATTTTCGCTCTTCATTCCCGTGAGCTGCATAAGTGGATCCCTCAGGGATCCATGGTACGAACGTCGGCCAGACCTAGAAAGCGACATCTATCGAAGGAGATGCAAGTATTCGTCGTTGTACTGTACATCACCACCCACCTTTCTATACACCATCCTTAAAGAGCATCTTTATCTTGAACGCCGCTCCATTCTTGGTGATCCTGTGGGTTTGGAGAGTGCCGTCGTACTCGCACCTGTGCCTTGATGGAAGAAGAATACAGATATGCGATGGGCCAAAAGCCAGGCCTTCTTGCCGACTGGAAACCCAACGCTGCACAATTGCGATACTTCACCTCTGCAATCCTGTATATATAAGCACCTCTCTCCACACCAGCGATCTCTTCTTCTCCATCCTTCACTCAACTTCCCATCCACGCTCACCACGGAAGAGCCACCACCTATCCAATTTCGCAACCGAACACCGACTGCCTACCACCTACAATGATCAAGCCAACGCTCTTCCTCGCCCTTCTGGGCCTCATCGTCGCCTCCGTCTTCGCCGCAGACACCCCAACTGCGGCACGTGCGGTACCGTACTACCCACCTCACCGCCCGAGATGCCCCTGCCGCTGCATCCTGGGATACTACGCTGAACAGAAGGCTACCCGGATGTGCAAGCGTCGCCGGTTCCTGTACAGCTGTTCGGTGCAGGAGTGCACCAAGCACTACCGCCCCGGAAAGACTTGCTGTGATGTTCACAAGCCATCAGTTACGCCTACGCCTACCCCATCAGTTACGCCCACTCCTTCGCCCAAACTGAAGTGCCCTTGCGTCTGCACGCGCAGGGGAGCTGCCCGCCGCGATTGCCACTACAAGCCGTACTGCGAGGTCACACGGTGCCCGGAGGATCACAGTAATGATCACCATACCAACCCCTATGGCCAGTATTACAAGCCGAGGCCGAAGTTCCAATGCTGCTACAAGCCGCACTATTAAGGCATGAGGGGTCCATGTCTCGCGTTGGGGGTCGACTGCTGGTAAGAAGTGAGAGAATGAGTGTAGCTCAGTTGTGGCCTCCTCAGTCAAACGGCACAAGGTCGTCCTGGACACATATACTCTGTCCCATGTTGTCTGTAGTTCAGTTCCATCTTACTGCTTGTAAACTGGGAAGTTTATGATTTGTTTAGAGCAAAGAATGTATTGAGCAGGTGTATAGGATGTCACACACATAGCCCAATACGCAGCGCCGTCAGTCCCTGCCTCATCGGCTGGTTGCGCCAAGCTTCCTCCTTGGCTTGCAGTTGTACGAGGAAAGTGTGTCTGTTTGATAGCATGTGGAATTCGAGTAGCTCTTAAAGTAAACCTCATGTGCCCTTCGAGGAACACCCAAAGCCGCTCATGCCTCTCACTCCTGCGCGTAGTCCATTCGCACAGACTTGTCAAAGGGCAGCAACTGGACTTTTTCCGTATATGCCTTCGTACTGTTGGCGTAGAAATGAGTGTTTGCATTATATCCACGGCGTGTGCGCCAACCGCCCCATCGCTTTCGAGTGTCGGGTTTCCGCATATCTTCCTCCACGACGTACCGTCGGGCGGACCCGTCCCCGCGCCACTGGCCCACCCCGACCTCCTTACCCCACCATGCTGCTCGCGCACCATCATGCGATCGCAGTCCTTCTCGCGCTCATGATCGCCGCGCCGCGCGCCGCAGCGCGTCCATTCGAGGGCCTGTAGTTGGGCTGGTACACGGCGGTGGGAGGCCCCATCCTGCTCAGCGAGCGTACAGGTATACCGCCTTTACCTGCCCGGCGCTGTAGCACTCTGAGCCCTTTGTAGGTTCATTTTTCGGAAGGCTTCCTCCAGTGTCTATCCGACAGTGCGTTGACAGTGCAGCCAGGTAGACGAATTGAAGTGCTGAAGTGGTCACTTAGTCTCTGCACGAGAAAAGGAGAAATGAGAGTCGGAGTGCTCCGCCTCTTTGGTGTGCAGGAGACCTTGGCTAGAAGAGTCATGCGTAACAGGGGCAACCGACGTCAGATGTACAGAACGGTCGATGACAGTGAGGCAAAACAGGTATCGGTAGAGCAGGGTAGAGCAGAGTAGAGTTGTGAAGGTTGTGAGCATTCATGCTCATGAACGGAGTAGAGCAAGTAAAAGTTACTCAGTTGTCTTTATATTCAGTGGGGGCAGTAGTGAGGGTTGTGTGAACACGGGGTCCGATAGCCCTCTTCCTTTACTCGTCGTCGTCTCTAGGTGTATATACTCCTCTGTAATGACAGCCTGTCCTGTGCGGTCAGGCAAGTGCAAAATGCGTTGGCGAATGTGTGTGTGCGCGGTCAGACAGTCCCGGGGTTCGCCGATGGGCTTTGTGCTGGTGTGAGTCGGATCATGGTGGTTAGGTGGGTATGTCTTTGCGGTCCGGTTATTTTGGTGAATAGGTCCGCGATGTTGTCCGTTGTCGGTATGTGGTGCACCGATATATTGCCTTTCCTTATGAGGTCCTGGATATGGTGGTGTTTGATGTCTATGAACTTTCTACGCTTGGTTGGTGCGACGTTCCTGGCTACGCTGAGCGCCGCTTGGTTGTCTATCATCAAGGGGGTTGGTTTGTGTTCCGGTTGCCGGATGTCGGCGAGCATGCGGCGGATCCATTGTGTTTGCTGTGCGGCTCTGGACGCCGCGAGGTATTCGGCCTCGCAAGTGGACGTGGCGACGGTTGGTTGCCGTGATGATGTCCAGCTTATTGGGGCTCCGTACAGTGTGTGTATGATGCCTGTGCGCTATTTTCTGTCCGAGTCGTTGGCATAATCCGAGTCACTGTAGGATCGTAGTGCGATTTGTGTTTGGCGGTTGACAGTTTTGTATTCAATGCCGTGTGTTCTCGTTCCTTTGAGGTAGCGTAGGAGGGCTTTGAGGTTCTGTTGGTGGGTGATGGTGGGATTGTGCATGACTCCGGCCGTTTTGCTAACAGATGCGTGTATGTCTCCTCGTGTGCTGTCTGCAATGTATCGCAGGTCCCCAATGCTTTAGCGGAATATGGTGGCGTCGCGTGGGTTCAGTGGCTTGTTATTCATTTCATCATCGAATGGTCCTTTGTGGCGTAGTGGTGAGTGTCGCGGGTTGCATTTCATCATTCCTGTCTTGCTCAGGATGGTGTCGATAGCAGCAGTTCGTGACACGTGTATGCTGTCATTGCTCCTCTTGCGGATTGTCCAGTTTAGGTACTGTTTCGGGAATCCGAGACGTTTTATGTCGTAATTCTGTTGTAGATTGGTGTAAAGTTGGATGACAAGAGTTGAATGGGTGGCGATGAAGATGAAATCGTCCATACTGACTGATGTGATTAGTGTGCCTTTTGCATCGTGGCGATAGAAGATGCTCGGGTCGGCATCGGCTTGTTTGTACGCGTGCTTTTTGAGATATTCTGTGAGGCCATCGAAGTATATGCGGGATGCTGGTGGTGCCCCATATATGTTTTTGACAAGTCGGCCTCCCTTGCATGCATGTTTGTAGCTGCCGTCAAACTGTGGGTGCTGCTTGATATAGACTTTGCGTTCTAGGGGATAGTTTTCGTGGAGATATGCTGAAGTTATATCGAAATGTTCGACGGGCCATCTTTTGGCTGCAGCTATGGCTAGCAGGACGCGTATGGATGTTTTTTCTGCCATGTATGTGTTTGTTCTGTCACTGTCATAATGGAGACCGGGCTTCATACGGTCTCCACGTGCTGAGCATCTGGCTTTACGCTGTGTTTTAAGTGGTATCAGTTGCTCGCGTGGGGGGAGCTTTTTGTCTGGTGTCCACAGGATGGTTTGTGATTTGTCGAGCTTGTCGAGTTCCTCATTGTGTGTCGTGGCCCATTGTCCCGAATCGGGGTAGTTTTGGGCTTCTCGCTGCGTTTTCGGGTCTGGCGTTGTGATCTCTACAGTGGGTGGGCTGGCTTGTGATCGATATGCGCTGAGGGGCCTATAGCATGGGTCGGACGTTTGGCTGTACGGTCGGAAGTCGGCCGTGCGTATAGTTCGGTATCGATGTGATTTGAGCTCTTGGACTGTGATGGTTTTGTGATCGTTGCCGTATGCGTATCGCACTGGTGTTCCTCTGGGGTCCAGCTTTTTCTTCGGTTGTACGAGTGGGATCGTGCCTAGTTGCCCGAATGTGAATAGGCGTTTGGGTCTGCGTGGTTGGTCGTGCCACAGATTGGTGGGTGGCTGGCCGGTGGCAGAGTGGGGCATGAGATTGTATTTAAAAGCTGCGTCCCTTACCGCATCTTCCCAGTACTGCGGGGGTAGTTTCGCGTGCTGTAGATTTGCCCTGGCGGCATTCATCAGAGTTTGGTTGATATGCTCTGCCAGCGAGTTCTCTTGGGGTTGGTGCGGCGTGTTGTTTTTGTACGTTATGCCGTATGCGGCGTACGTGCGCATGGCCTCCTTGGACTTGAATTCCAGTGCATTGTCGGTGCGGTAGTACTGTGGTGTGCGTCCCGCATTGTACAGTTGGCGCATGTGTTGTGGCATGATTGCTCTGACTTGTCGTCTGTCTTTTAGGAAGTATAGGATGAGAAACCTTGATCCAGCGTCGATGTACGTAAGGAAGTGGAAGTTTCGGTGTGTGGATATCGGGGAGATTGGGCCACACGTGTCAGAGCTGAGGTATTGGTCGGGGGCATAGTTGTGTGTGATTCTTCGGTGTGGTGCTGGTCTTTGTTTTACCATTGTACACGCTGAGCATGTGATAGTGGTCGTTTCGTACGCGAGTGATTTGGGCATTGTTGGTATGTTTCCGTCTTTGGCCATTTGTCTGATGTTGCGTGCTGTGGCATGGTTTAGCTTGAGGTGCCATTCGTGTGCGACCTGGTCCTGCGGCGTGGGTTGAGGTTGGTGCTCTGTTACTGGATTGTGGGCGTCGGCGATGTGTCGGTTTTGTCGCCTGTGTTCCTGCATTTGTGGTGTGCGTGGACCAATGTGTTGCACCGTCGTCGTTTTCGGCTTGCCTTTTTGGGATGGTTTTTTGTGCGTTCTGGTGTATGGTTTGGTTCTGACACTGTAAGCGTTGTTCAGGTTTTTATGTGTCCATGGATACGCTTTGTGATTTGTGTTCCATAGCGCTGTACCGACGATGATGGGTTTGTTCCGTTGAGGTGTGTTTTTGTATACTATTACCTTGTTTCGTGTGAATAGTACGTTGCCGTGTAGTCTTGCGAGATCGTGCACGGAGATCAGGTTCGTGGTGATGGCCGGGTTGGCCACGGCTGGGACTTGGAGCAGTATGCTTTTATTCGTGCGGATTGTTGTCTTACCGTGGTGTGTACATTTGGATCTGGTGTTGGTGGCTGTAGCCGTGTGTATGGCGTGCCGTGTTTTGCGCATGTGTGTTGTGGGGCGCGTGAGATGTGTTGGGTGCGCTCCTGGGTCCAGGATGTACGTACATGGTTCCTGTTGTCGTTCCTTGGGTCGTAGACGTATTGTTCGTGCTGTTCGTCTTCGTATACGTCTTCGGGGTTGTATGCCACTCGTGCTTTTGGGTGTCCTTGTGCCCTTTTGTTTTTCGGGTGGTTGGGGTTGCGGCATTCTGCATCCGTGTGTTGCGGTTGAGTGATGCCGCGCAGTTGGTGGTATCGACAGGGGTTGTCGATTTGACGTGGCAGGGGTTGCCTGCGGGTTTGGCGTGTGGCCCATCTGCGGCTGATTGGTGCCGGTCTGTTGGGGGGTGGTGCCTGGGTTGTCTGAGTAAAGGACGTTCTGGTACTGTGCGATTCGGTTGTACCGGTGTGCGAACTCCTTCACTGTGGCTGGGTTGAGGGCTATGAGTTGCATGCCTATGGGTGCCGTTGTGGGGTTGTATCTCAGCCCGTCGATCATGAATGTGACCGTTGTCCTCGTGTCCTTTATTTCCGGATAGCGTGCCGCCATCATCTTGGCCCTGATTCCCTCGTGGATCGTGACGTATTCCTGGAGCGTCATTCCGTGTGTGAAGTGTGCCTGTTCTGCCTTTGTTTGAGGTATTTTTGGTCGTCAGCGTTGGCAGTGTCGAGGTGTGCCGTGATCGCCTTTACCAGATCGTATGGCGTTGGTTCACTCGTCGGTGTGAGTACCAGGTTGGCAATGTCGCTCGGGATGCTCGTTATGATCTTGCCGAGCAGCACGTGCTTGGCGCGCTGAAATGTGTGGTGCTCGTCTTCTTGTGTCGGGGGTTCGGGGTTGCCTTCTAGTTGGTGGATCGTTCCGGTGGCGTACGCGGCGGAGCGTAGCGCAACGAACCACGGGCCGTAGTTGTCGGGATTGAGGGTTGGGACTTCGGTTCATCGTTCCATGTTTGGGGATGTGCTTGTGCGTATGGGAGGTCTGTACGTGAGTTGATCGATTGGTGCTGCGGCGGGCGGGTTGTTTCTCCGCGTTGTCCTACGTGCTGGGAGGGATCGTATCGTGTCGTTGTGGTGGCTTGTTGGAGTTGGCAGCATCGGCGCGTGGTTGCGTAATGATGCCTATAACCTGTGTGAACACGGGGGATAGCCCTCTTCCTTTACTCGTCGTCGTCTCTAGGTGTATATACTCCTCTCTAATGACAGCCTGTCATGTGCGGTCAGACAAGGGTGACCCCACCGCCAACAAAATTTGAGTCCTAAAATTTGGACCGATGGAAGAGATTTTGAACCCCACCGCGCCAGCATTTGTCCTAAAGTTTAGAATTTGGGTGGGATTCTTTTCCAAACCAAAATTATTTAGTCGAGATTTTTGTCCAAAGCGCCGTTTGGACGATCTTCGTTCTATAGTAACGGTACAGAAAACATCTGAATTTCATGTGGTTACCGCGCTACCAAAGCTCTTCGAAATGGCTTTGTGGCTGGATTGATTGCAGTCCCATCAATAGTGTGGGGCGCAAAAGGGAGTGTTGCGCAGCCTTCGCTCGTGGACATTTACAATCTTCTGCCTCCTTCTCGTCTTCTGAGAAGTGCAGGCAATGGCTGAGGTGGTTACTAAGACTGATAACTCGGCAGTAAGAGTGAGGAAAAAGGGTAAGGGTCTCGATGGCGGTGGCGATCTCTGCTCATCGCCTTTCCCATTCTTGATCCTCCGAACTTCCCTCCGGACCGCGGACGCTCTCTGTGCTGCCGAGAGACCAGAGCGCCAGCGACAGCAGCAGTAAATAGAGGAAGCATGAAATATGCCGCGATAGCATCATCGGAATCGCTTCCAGAGTCCATAATAGGAATTGAAAGCGTAGTGTACTTGCCGAGTTGATAATTCCCAAACAGGAGCCTACATGTTATGGAGAGCGGGCAAGTGACGAGCAAAAGTTGCCGCCAATTTTGGAACAGACGCGCGCAGTAGCTTGCTTCTTTGCGCCAGATGTATTTCTACGACAGACTTGTAGCCTAATTGGAGTGACCCTGAATATGATAGAAGTATCGTGTTACAGGCGCGGTGGGGTTCATCTCTGAATCACCACCTCCCCCAGAGCACGGTTTGATTAAAAGATAGTAGATCCAATTACCGGAGGACAAATGTCTGCTTTTGCAATTTTGGGCAAGGCGTGGTGGGCTCACCGTAACTACTCTTCCCCAAAAGGGTAATTTGGAGTCAACTTTGAAATATGGCAAAAACAAACAGATTTATTAGTATAATATAAAACATTCGGCCCCGTGACATACAAAACTGGGTCGAAAGCTCGTTAGTAGCTTCAGATTGGTCAGAAAAGTATATTTTTGAGATATTCACATTTGTCTATTCATCACAAGTGGCCTCCTGGAAGGAGAGAGCAATTTGGAGTGTCCATGTCATGCGCATGAAGCGTGACCAGCGCCTCCACAACATCGTTCTCTTCCATGGAACGTTCTCCCAAAGATGCCACTACGGTCTTCGGTGCTGTTCTGCACTGCTTGGAGCGGTCGAAACACTCAAAACGTTGGGGGGAAGCAGTTTGTGCATTGGAAATCGCCAATTTTCGTATCTTTTTCATCCTTTTGGCTTCTTCTTTTTGAAGCCTCAGTTGTTCTTTTTGCGCCTTTTTCCTTCTTGAGCTCTTCTCTTGCCTCTTTAGCAGCAGCAGCAGCAACTTGGCGTTCTTGGTGTCCCCTCACGAGCTCCCTATGTGTAAAATATAGAGCGGGGGTTCCATGTTGCAGCACTGGGCGTGATTCAGCCTGTTTTCCTTTCCCGTTCACAACTGTGCAGCTCAACATACTATATTTTTCGAAAGCAGAGTCGATCTTCTGATGATCATGCACAATTTCCAGAATAATTCCGACTGTTTTGCTGGCCAGTATGTCTTTTTCGAGTGCATCTTTCACTTTGCGCACTGTAATACGGTCACAAAGGCTCTGTGAGCACGCTGCAGAGCTTGCAGAGGTCCCTTCCTGATTTGTCGATGAATCGGAAAGACGGCTTACAGCACCAGGATGACTCTTCAAGAACCTGTAGTCCATTGGCCAAAGGCCAACGTCAATAAAAAGATCTCATTACAATATCCTCAGTAAGTGAATGGTATCCCGATATAGCTAGCTTGAGCTTCATGCTAATTGTTCCCAAATCCATAGTCGCAAACTGTGTGAGATAGTCAACTGTGGCTCTTATTGTGGGTTTAATGTCTTATTAATATGAGAATCGCACGGTTGCAAAAAGTGCGATGTATTTGCCGGGCTTTGTATGACTTCCATATTTTTCTCACAGCAGCTCATCAACCAGTCCCATCCGTTTCGTGAAGAATGTCCGTCCAACGTCAAGCACACCGGTACCCCAGGTGGCACAATTTTTCTCAAATGCCTATCAAAATGATCGATGAGACGGGGCATAAGATATTTCACCATAGATCCAGTCTGTGAACCAACTCTGCACGCATTCTCAGGCATCCAGTCAGCTCCTGGGAGCCAATGTCCCGCCCCCGATGCGTCCTTGAATATTGCGCCTGGCAGGGGCTCAAACCAGTTCTGCATCTGGTTGACCCCTGCAAAAACAAAAAAACGGAGGGAAAACCTTTCCAGACGGTGAGGCGATGATGATGATTTTTAGATGCTTACTCTGAAGCGTCAACTGTGCAACACGGAAACTTCCATGATGAGTCCCTTTTTCCGCAACTGTGGACTGCTTTCGCAGCGACAAAGTCACTATTGTGCTGGCAATCGGACGGAATCTGTTGCAGCCATGGTGGGGCACGTTTTCCGGTTCTAAACTGAAGGGCATTGTGCTCCAAAAATGCCAATTCTTTTTCGAATTGGGCTAGACAGGGCCCGGTATCTGCGCATCAAAAGGGATAGCATGAATAGGTTGTTAGGGGGATGAGGTTGAGGTAATATGGAAGATTTGATCTTGGAAGGGGAAAATCAACGCTCTCTAAATTACCCTTTTTCTCCAAATCACCCTTTTGGGGAAGGGTATACCCCTGCAGAAATGAGAAATGATTTCTGCACTTGTGAACAAAACACATTACACTGAAAACTCTTTTGCAGAATTCTGCAATGAATGTCATCGTATCTTACACGTGTACATAGCCCCTCCACGGTATTTAACACCGTCGTCGCTCCTTCCCTCAGTAAACACGACTAAGGTCTTGGGTCTCTCCTACGGGTTATAGGCCCTTTTCCTTTTCCGCTCCCACTGCCCACCCTCTTCATCTCCTTTTCCCTCAACCCTCACCCATGCCGCCCACGGCCGATCATCACATCACATAAACACCCCAACCGGCCCACGGCCGATCATCACATCAAACAAGCACCCCAACCGGCCCCCGGCCGATCCACCCCTCCCCCAAGTCAACCATTGGTCCCCCTGAGACTCCCCCCCATCCCTGACCTACTATCCCCCAACAACGTCAACATCTCTCATCAACCCCCCCCCAACATAGATCTCCCTCCCACGCCCGACTGCCCGCGCACCTCCGTCACTCAACTAACACTCGCCAATTTCAGCTACTGGCACAACAACTTATTCCTCGTGGCCTCTATCAACAATTGTGACGAACATCTGGACACCAACCCCCCTCCCCATCTAACCGACAGACATCCGTCCCTTCACCCGCAAGAAACGTCTTGCCCTGGCACTGATATTCCACAGCCTCTCTGAAGAAGTTCGATCTCTCCTCTCCGACGCAGATCTTCTCCTCGCTCCTCACGACTTTCGCAACAGACTCCACGAGATCACCACTGTCAACCCCAGCATTGGCCCCTATCTCCTGAGCGCCCTCGTTTGCGAGACCACCCTGAAACCTAGAACACCTATGCTCGAATACTTTACACTTCACAAGAACATACGGACCCGGATGCGTGCCGTCAACTACCCCGGCATACAGGACAAAGGCACCGCTGCACAGTTCTTACTCGATGGCTTGCGTGATCACCCGGATTACAACCACATCGCCCTGAATCTCCATGCTCAATACAGTCTGCTGCTCATTCAACAAATAGAGGCATACCTCCTTCACGCAGAACATTACCTGTCCAGGCAAGCACCCCAGCTCGCCAACCAAGCACGCCCACCTCACTCCCGACTGCCGCGTCAATATAACCCCCTCGCGGCAACCGCAATGCCCGCCGCCCCAACTACTGGCGCGGCAAATGGTGCTCCTGCCATGGCACCCCGTCGCACGACACAGACGAAAGCATATCTAAAATGCGTGAAAATGTCCACCACAGTGCAGTCCACCCACACTATGCCAACCGTCCACCCACCGCCGCCCAGGCCAACTGGCAACAAGCCCCCACTCGCCCCACAACCCCACCACACCAATACCATCCCACCAAGTGGAACACCGAACCCGACCCAATCCCGCAGTCACCTCCCACATCGTACGTACACCCCCCCCCCTCATCGCTCCCACAAACAACTCCCAGAGCGCCTCTGGTCCCCCCAGCTAACATCACCACACCACTTCCCTTCGGCCAACACGGGTACGTGACGAACCCTGCACCAAAAACCAAGCTCCAACCCCGCGCACAACTCCACCGCTACCTATACCGTGAGACCCCACCCACTACGTCACATGGAACCTCACCACCAAGAAAACCACCCGCTTTCGTGCCTCTGATTATCTCGTACGACCCCTTCCGCGACCCCGGGTCTACACAATCAAGAAAACAACCCCTTCCACCTCCCACCTGCCACGGCACCCCCGTTCTACTGAACCAAAACAACAACTCTACTGCCACCATAATACTCGATGATCACACACAGGAAGGTCAAATCAGCCTATCGGAGGCAATAAAAAATCTGCGCAAATATTTTGGTCCGGGCCAGCAAAAAATGCGTCATAAATGTAGCAACGCTTGTTGATTTCATATCGCGATTTTGCACATTTTTTACCAATAACGCCATTGGCTGAAAATCGGAATAGTTATGGCACAGCGTCTCTACCTGGCCTGCGGCGGTAGATGGCTGGCTGGCGCTGCACACAGGTAAGTCTCGCAGTGCCAAACGCCATTGGCTGAAAATCGGGATAGTTATGGCACAGCGGCTCTACCTGGCCTGCGGCGGTAGATGGCTGGCTGGCGCTGTACACGGGCTGGTCTCGCAGGGCCAAACGCTTTTACATTGGTGCAATAATGAGACGGTGATCATCGCTGCATATGCGCAGCCACCGACGACCATGTTTTGCTGCTCCAGGGCAATGAAAATATGTCTCTATTCGCAGCTCCAATGCAGCACTAGACGTAATGCTCCGACCTACTCTCAGTCAATGAATTGTTAGTCCAATACCTTTCTTGCAAAGGTGATGTCACCCCGCTGGTCCAGAAACGGTCCAATCCCGAAGGATGGAACCGATGGCAGTTCCAGCGTCGTTCACATCACATTTATTTGTAGCAACCAAAGAGTATTGTTACGGCTACATACACCACATCTACCTCGTCCAATTACCGAAATACGGCGGCGATGGTTCACTGCGCTTCCGTTAAATACGACAATCAACGCCAAAAAACATAACAGGAGAGGTCGGTTACGGTGACAGTACGTCATGATGGTGCATTAGAATTGTGAGAGACCAAGGAGGGTGTACTGATGGCTTACCTGTTCCTGAGTTACACGACGGGCCGGTTGACCTGCAGTGAGACAAGGAACGCTGTGAGGCTTGGTCGGAACAGTTCTTCGACACTTTCAATGTGTTACAGAATGTGCGAACTTACGTTACAGCTTTGTAGGTAATCGCAAAACGGCATTGGCTAGAGAAAGCGCTCACTTACCGAACGTCTGCAGCACATTCGTGTCTCCGCATGAGATTTCAACCGAACACGCAACTCGCAGAATGGAAACTGTTAGAAAAATGGATGCGTGGTGGGTCAGAACTGTGGCAGAAGTGGCGTTACTTACTGTGGATGAGATCTCAAACAAACAAGCAACTTGCAGAAAGCAAACTGTCAGAAAAACGGATGCGTGGTGGGTCAGGAGTGTGGCAGAAGTGGCGTCACTTACTGTGGATGAGATCTCAAACAAACCCTAGTAGAAAACATGGTCACTGAATGGTTGGTCAGTGGTTGACCACTCTGGCGGCCTGGTGGTTGGTGCATGGAGGTCGTTGGTTGGTTACAATTTGCCAACCAAAGCCAACCATCACCAACCACTGGCCATTTATGGTTGTTCAGTGGTTGGGCACTGGCGGTTGAGTGGCAGGCGTCGTTGCCAATGGACGTCCACCGAACAACCGCTCGTGCTCAATGGACAACCATTGGCCCGCCGCTCGCATTTTTTGTCTCTCCCTACCGAATGGTAATTTCTATGTACGTGGGCTTCATTGTCCATTCATGTTCGTACATTTGTTCATGTCGTACTGGACAGAGAGCGTTGTGAGATTGTGACAAGTGTCAGAAGAACAACCACAAAAAACCTATGTCATTTGGCCCAGTGTATCGATTGTACTATATTGTATCTTGAATAGCATTTTGACAAGTGTTCCCCTGGATTACAAGTTGTCCAATTAAATTGTGGCAGATGGTGTACTTTCGAGGACAGCATTCAGCAGCAATTTCCAGCCAAGTATGTACACCGCGTCGGGCAGCGGCAATATTGCCAGGCGTAGCGACCGTCGTCGAAGTCTGGGGCAATAAGCATTCCATTTTATTAGACAATTAAGTCGCATGTGGCGAAAGTCGTGCACTGCGGCGCGGAAAGGAGGCCGAGGTCAGCGCGCTTCCCAAACTCGCTGCGCGCTCGCGTGAGGGACATGGGAGGGCAGCGGCAAGCTGGCGCGGTTGTCGAGGTGTGGCAGGGCAGGGCGGGAGGAGTCTTGCAGGTGTGCCTGCAGGCGGGTTGGAGTCGGCGGTGTGATGGTGCCTCGGCACACGCCGGTCTGTCGCGCGGACTCGACCCTTTGGACGGGCATGTCTAACGCGCCTGCCTCCAATTATACCCGACGCTTCGTCTTTGGCTGGTGGCGGCACACTTGTGCGCGGCCGTTCGCTTTCCGCCTCCGGTCGGTCTGCCAACGAGCAGCCGTCAGGGCTTCTAGGCGCGCCACGCGTCTGCGGGTGGGTCTCGATGTCGAAACGCTCAACGAAGGAGGCGGCGCATGAGGGGGCAGAGGGCACTTGATCGAGCGCTTTGCCTGGTGGATAGTGCACTGCGGGGGGGGCAGTTTCTGTGTGTGTTAGCATGGGCAGGTAGCATGGGCGGGAAGGAGGGGTGCGCGATGCAAGACGCAAGGGCGTACATAGTGGCGGAGTAGGTTGCGGCGCAGGCATAAGACGGACGGGCACTTGGAGTACTTGAACACGCCACGCTTGCGCTCGACGTGCCCTTTGTGGATCTTGGCTGGGCGGGGCGGTGCCAGCGGGCGCTCCGCGGCGAGCGCGCTCTCTGTGGCATCGAGGCTAACAAGGATAGAAAGAGCTGTCTCAGTCGGTACGGCCAGTTGTGTCAGTGCATGGTACTGCATTGTGGGCCACAATGTAGGTATGAGCAATGGAGAGCTGAGTTAGTGGGCGGATGAGAGAATGCATGTGTCAGAGCAAGGTGCGCATGGGCTCACCTGAGAAGAAGTCAAACGCAAGAAGATAAAATACTTGCACACTAGCCCGGGTTCGCTCGAGGCTATGTGCGACACTGCGGTGTTGAATGACGACAATGGAATGAGGGGTGATGCTGGCGGCGGTACCAGCGGGCGCTCCGCGGCGAGCGGGCTTTCTGCGGCATCGACGCCAACAAGTAGAGAAAGAGCTGTCTCAGGCGATACGGCCAGTTGTGTTAGTGTAAGATACTACGTTGTAGGGCACGATGAAGATATGGGCAATGGAGAGATGAGTTAGTGGGCAAACGAGAGAATGCGTGTGTCAGGTCAAGGTGCACAAGGCGTCATCTGAGAAGAAGTCAATGCAAGAAGATAAAATACTTCCACACTAGTCCGAGGTAGCTGAAGTCTATTTGCAGCACTGAGGTGTTGGACGACGACAACGGAATGAGGGGTGATGCTGGAGGTTGCTTCCAGGTGCGGATGGAGGGCACTGGAACTGCAGGTTCAGCTCCGACTTGGCGAAGGACACATAAGAGAAGGCATTCAAGTCTGCCAACAGCGTGTTAAATACACTAGATTTCACTGAAACGAAAGCACCCATGAGCGAAGAGCAATATCCCGAAGTATTTATCTGAGGTAGTTGCTTTTCGTTTAAACGAAGCTCCAGAACTCCAATTTCAATACGACGCCGCATGAGCAAAAAATGCCACTGGAAATATTGACGCAGATAGGGCGGGCTGTAGACCAGTCAGGCATGTATGCCAGTTCAACGTTTGAAGAGATAGTCAGACACACTTATTTTCTTAGACCACGCAGTATTTTGTTACTACCATCATACCCACTATCTGTGATAAGCAGAGTATCTAGGTAAAGTCTTTCATCTACAAAATAACATCTCGTGGTAGAAAACCTCTTTGATGCGAAGTTGGGGGTTTCAATGGCTGATATGTTTCTGGATATGCTGGATACATCTTCAATAGTCTTCACATTAAAAACAGAAGAACTAGCCCGTGATCCCGACGCATAAACTTGATTTTGTCTCCCAATTTGCAGTCCACGAGTCACCCATCTGGCCAAAACAAGTATCCGTACCTCTTCCTTGCCTGTGCACGAGTCAAAAACGCAATGTTCAAGAAAACATATTACCTCTCCATAGAAAACGTCGAAATCCAGCGCTGACGACCCATCTCGCTGGAATTCAGCCGCAAAAAAAGATCGTGCCCGCCCGTGTTTTTCCGGAGAAAACTTTCCGTACTTCCTCATTGTACCTTCAGACGGTCTCCGAATAAAAAGCCTATCCCATGAGGAAATATGAGGGTTGTCCTCAATATGACGGGATGCCTCTGCCCTAGTTAACCCTTGGTTGGACTCGTAGAATCGCACCAATAGATGTTTGACTTGGAAACCGAGCCTGTCGCTTAATCTCTCCACAGTAGTCATCAGAACCGGACCACGCAGCCAAAACCCAACGTACCTTCCAATATTGCTGCCCTGAGAGCGTTGGTCTGACAATCCAGAATCCCTTCGCGTCTCCAACAGAGGGATAGATGTACTTGTAGCGATTGCTAGCATGAAAGCTGACTGCTGAAAAGTCCACTTCGTGGCGACACTCTCAGCATATCTATATCGGGCATTAGTGGACTGTTTCACCACGCCGATGTATCGCTCGGATGAAAACTGAGATAGGCATACCAGTGGGCCGCAGCACTCTGTTGAATGCCCAATGTGTAGGAGCAGGTGAATAACGTACTTCATCAGATGTATACGATCCTGCCTTCCACAATAGTACGTATCCGAGTAGTACTTGAAAAAGGAAACCGCCAGTTCGGAAATTTTGTCAAGTTCTACATGGTTAAGGCATGGGCGCATCGAAAGCTCGCAGAGCTGTTGAAAAGTCCACTACTCGTCGAGCACTTTAACAGGAAGTACTTGATGGAGAGCCACGAGGCTGGTTGTAAGCACAAAAGTACGCCATTCGTCCGCCTTCCAGCTACCCTTCTTCTTGATTGTTTGAGGTCTCCGTAACTCGTCGGAAATACCAGTTCCAGAATCTTTCAATATTGCATCAACCTTTCTCTGTACTGTAGCACTTGACAGATACGCGTGTTCTCCTCCAGTTTCGAGTTCTCCTAACCAGATCTGTAAAACGTACGGGGCAACATTCTCAAACAAGAGGTGCATGAGGTCTACAGGCATGCTTGCGTAAGGCATGATTGCATCAAGTCTTTCTACAATGAGGCGTTTAGCGATTATTCCTGTATCTCGCTGTATAAATTCTGTTTCCTTTTTGGTACCACTGTCCACCAAGTACTCAATATCACGGAAGGTTGCCATTGTTTCATCTGAATTTCGCATAAGTAGCTGGCTAGGTCTCCAAAGGTTTCTTCTCAAGACAACATAGTTGCCTTTTATGTTTCTCTTCGTGCTGGTGCAGTGGTCCGGGTAGTAGTACATTTTTGAATTGGCACTAAGCTCACCCTTTATTAGGCAAAATCGACAAGGGCATACCCCATTCACCCCCTTAAGTCTGCAAATCTTCCTATTCGCTTGAAGATCAGCTAAGACATGAACGACGTGAGCCTTTGCAACTGTTTCAGTTTGGCTCCATAACTGACATAGGAAACCAGTTCTCAGGTCATCGAGCTCCTCAAAAAGGGTCATCAGGAAAGATTCGAGGTCATATGGGTTCTTTGGAATACATATCACCGGTAGAACATGTCGCAACTCGTAGCGACGGTCCGGGGGAATGTTTCCCACAAACAAGAACACAGGCCAAAAGCTGTGAGTCGTTGACTTGAAGGCAGGCGCACCATCTGTAGAAAGGAAAAGAAATATATGAGTTACTTCAGACCCTAAATTACCATTATTACCGACCGCAAAATCATCAAGCCTTCTTGCAAACTCCTTGAAGCATAAACCGGAGTAGAAGTCCTCGTAGTTAGCAGTGCTCTCATTTTGATGTCTCATGTATGAGTCTCGGACATACGACACCATATGAGGTCCAAGATCTGCGGAAAGCAACATGGCTTGCAAACGCTCACGCAAGAAAATGTATCTCAGCTCATGAACTGGTGCTGGACTAATGACACAGTCCCTATGTGCGCAGGAGGATGTGACACCTGTTTCCCGATCGGTATATAATATCTGGTGCGAACGAGAGCAGTACGGAACCATTTTCACTCTGATTCCTGAATATGACTGAAGGCGATTGCGTATCGTCTTCCAAACAGAAGCATCTCTCGGACAGCATTGCTGTATGATGTCATCCATAGCTTGAAGGGAAGCATTATGTCGGAGATAATATCCGATGAACCATTTATATCTGCTCATAAATTGCACCGGTAAGTCCACAGCACAAACTCCAAATGATATTTGCTGATCATATCTGAAAAGGGAACTGGTGGATACTAATGCAGAGTTGGTGAAATCATTGCTTGTGCTGTTATTGGAACAGCAGCTCGACTCGGTATGTTTTGCTGCGAGGTTTGAACTGAGCAACTAGTTTCGAAACTGAATCTTTCCGACTCCCCGTCTCCCATATCGTTACCATTCTCTGCTCTGAAACTTCCTTCAGGCAAATCCGACGCACCGGATGTCTCGAACCAGTGTATTCTATCAGGAGATTCAGAATTAGGCTTCATCATCCTTTCATCAACGTCTTCTATGCATGAAAAATCACCAACCTCGAGTGCCACCACAGGATCGCTAGTGTCAATGTCGAAGAGTTCATCACTGACTTTGATCTCGATACCTGAGGAGGATGCAGTAGATTTCGCTGCTGATGTCTCATTACTGTTTACAGACTCTTCAATTTCTGTGATAGGGTCGGGGAGAGGCAGATATGCTGATTGGCTGGGCTCTCGCTCATGGATTAGGGACAAAGCAACGTTCCGATGGCGTCGCGCGGTCTTGAGGGAGACAAGTTTCCCAGGAACGCACCTGCAGTGGTAAGTGGGGGGACATCTGTAGTACTGGCGCGGCATTGGATGTATTGCGCTGGGAGCAAGCATCACACTGTGGAATGCTTCGAAGAGACTACGTACTGCACAAAGGAATCACAGCCTGGACGAACCGAAAACAGACGAAAGCGGGATAATTCGCATGTAGTTATTTGATTTACCAGTCTATCATCGCCAAGTATACTTAACATCTCGTCTGCAAATCTGCATGAATTTTCCCTACGTCCATGCACAAAATCTACTATTAAAAGCCTTCGTCTTCAGCCATAACAATGCATAACCTACAGTCAGGCATTCTTGCTGCAGCCATGAACGTGTCGACAGAGGACTTTGAGGATTATAGACGCGAGCAAGATCAGAAAATGAGGGACATTCAACAGGGCATGAGTGACATCAAATCTTTGCTTGTTGAGATGCAGGGAAGGCATTCTTGTAATAGACATGTTTCAAGCACCCCAGGCGAGTCACATCTCCAGAACTTGTACCTTCCATTTCAAGGGGTAGTACCACATCCACTTTCTGGGCGAGACAAAACCAAGTCTTCATTTGTCAATGTCCGAAGGCAACTTCAGAAAGGAATCGAAACATACAACGTAGGCACCAAAAATGGTGAGCCAAAGATCGACTGTAAAGAGTTGGATGGATCTCTCGTTTTCTGGTCCAATAACGCCTCTAACACGTTGGAGACAATCGTAGCGAGTCATCCCGGATTGGCCGATGGGCTCCGAAAAGGGATGACACTTGAAGCAATCCAAAAGCTTCCTGTTTATATCAACAAGAAGCGTGGTTTCAGCACAGACAAAGCTGCAGTGTTGAGAGAATTGAAAAAAGCCATTCCTATCCTGATTCTAGGAAGAGGAGACTGGCCCGCGTACGAATTACTGGAAAACAAACTCGTGAACAATGCACGATCGGTGCCAAAGAGGACTGCAGACCAACAACACAAGGTCCCAAAACGCATTGAAGCCCGAGGGAGTCGTTCAAAGGCCCTTTCACTGCATAAGAGTAGTTCAGAATCGGCCCTCCCTGAAATAACTCATCCCAGAGGCAGCCGAAGCTCCCTTCCAAGCAAATTTACAGCTCCAAAGAACAACTTAATAGGATCAACATCCAAACAAATCTAGCAAACGTCCACGAAAACCAGGGCCGTTCTAAAAGTAGGAAGAAATGTGATGGCAACAGGGAGAAGCCCGGAGAGGAGCTGTGAAGAGGAAGAAGGAAGTACCGAGGAAGAAGTGTGCGAGATTCAAGAGGATATTCCGTCCGCGCATCGAAGATCTGGCCAAAGAGCACATGTTGCCCAGAACATTTTGCAATCCAGACGAAGTGCAAGATTGGCACCGTACCGAAGGCCAATTAGCAGAGAGCGCAGGTTGTTACATGCAGTTGGGGGTGCAATAATGCATCAAAAGCGGAATAGGAGATCACGAACGCCAGTGGCATTGGATGCGCGAGGTAAGAAAAAGGCTCGCCGAGGCCAGAAGATCTTTAAAGACAAGGAGTCTGGTGAAGAGCAGTACGAGGTAGACAGGATCTGCCTTGAAGAGTATAATGACAAAAGCAACCATGAATCCGAAGAATACGGAGACGGGGACATTGAAGACCCAGATGAGTACTAGAACTGTTCAAGTAACCCCTCCCTGCTACAGTTGCTGCATTTTTCGCGTGAAAAATGAGTAAACTTAATCCGCTTATGCTGCTCTGTCATCACAGTTAGACCTCGGTCAAAAGCAGGGTAAGATGTGGGTATGGAAACTAGTACTGGTGCTGCATTGGATATTCACAGTATGAAGCGTGAAATCTGTGAAGCCGCAGGATAATACAGATGTCAGATGTTAGAAAATGAGCTTTGCGAACAGTGTAGCACTTTTCGGCTAGTCTTAGACAGTTATTCAATGCACAGATGTATTGCGTATTTCTGCGGAACGCACGTATTGCACTGCCGTCTTGCCTCGTGCTATGATTGTGATTCTCCCAAGCAGGTTGGCATTTCATCGAGCTCCGCAAATACACTCTGTTTCCAGATCGGTCCCGTATAAACAGTAGGATCACAGTACCCAGCCTTGTTCAAGTCCACTCTCTTCCATCGACCGCTTGGCAAAAAGACATTTCGTGCTCTTTGCCTTGTTGAACGACTGGTGCGACAACGGCATTCCTCCCAATGATGAACTCATCACCGATATCCGCGACACCTTCCACATCCGAGCTTTCCCAAAACATTGGACGTGCGATCGGCAAGTATTTCACTGCTGCGTCCTCCATGAATTTCTCTAGGTGCCTCCAAAAAAATCCATCTCGCCACTCCAACGCTTTCCGTGAAAGTCGCCCGCACTCTTCCCCCATCGACCAGGGTGGGATGCTAAATTACATCGCAGGCATTGCTGCACTCGCTTGTGCCCATCTGACTAGCAACTCGGCATTGGGGACTTCTTCCCCATATGCGTTGCCAGCGATGTAATCCGGAATGCAAAATGGATAGCCGAGCAGACCTGCTGTCAGCAACCCCGATACAACACTTACCAATCCGTTCTCTAGCCCCCACATCGAAAATTTGTCCAACAGACGGAACATGGGTACTCCATTATGACATTCACAGACCCCTGAGCGGACCTATGAGACTTCAAACTTAGAGGCAATGCTATGCATCCACGCACGTGCATACTCCGTAGGGCTGATCATCGATCGTTCTAAGAAGGATTTAGGAGGCAGGAAGCTTGGTTCTCCCGCGTCAAACTTAAAGCCGTGAAGTCCATACTCGCTGCATAGCCGCCCGAGCCCGGAGATAAATCAGTCATAGGCTTCCTGATCGGTAACGTCCAAAGCGGCAACGGTTGTCGGCTGCCACCACGCAAACTCTCCAAGCTCTCCGCTGTCGCTGTGAAAAAGTATTTTCATGTTTCCGGGTTGGAGATGGCCTCTGAATTAGTGTTTGCATATAACCCATACAGTGACAGTGAATCCCAAGTCATGGAGCTCGCGATCCATGGGTGCCGGGTCTGGGAACTTCTCCTTATCAAAATCGAGATCCTCATACTTGAAGCTCCAGCGGTCGTCGATGCCCATGACTGACCGCGGGAGTCCCCTGTCATAAATACCATGAGCAAAATTGAGAACGTCTTTCTTGGTACCGACATCTTTGTACCTCGCCCACGTACTCCAGATGGGGTACTTCATCATTTGGAGCGGCGGGATTATCTTCAACAGATGACTCATCTCATGCTTGATTTGACCGAGCACAGATACACTCGCGGTTCGTACATTCTTTGATCCGCCGATGCAAAACTTCAACTGAGGTTCAGGCTGGTGTCATCAACTCTAAGCCAAGAATGCACGACATGAGGCCAGTCATGGGCAGCTCTGCTCTGAAAAGTTACGATGTCATCGCCCATATCTGAAGTTTGCCCCCTGGGAAGGATGTTGCGTACGAAATTGGCGACGCCGGTTCCCCATTCGACAGGGCTTGAAAAACCGGCGGGTATCTGGCCGCCGTCAGTAGGGGAGGCGTTGAGGGCGACGTGGAGACAGCTGGAGGTATCATCGACTACAATCATAGCTCTGTCCGTTGAAACGAGAGAAGGGTCGAGGATGTGCATAGGCCATTCGGTCCATTGTCGAAAGGGTAAATGGACCGAGCTCAAGAATGGCGTTTTGCAAAGGCCAGTTCTGATGCATCATGAGACTGAGGCCGAACCACGACGCTTTGCCAAGGTGGAACGCGGCCTCCACTACAGGCGAGGAGGCACCTGCCGATAAGGAGATATGAAAATTGGCTGGCCTGCTCGAGAAGAAGATTGGAATTAGAGTCGGTGAACACGACCAAATGAGAGGCGATACCAGAAGAAGGAGAAACAGAAGTGAGAGTGAAGCGCATATCAGGCAAGGGAGGAAGGCCGGAGATATGTCCGGCGAGAACGGTCCGATTCCCGACGGATAATGTGAGTAGCGGGGTAGGGCTATCAAAGGCAAGAGTGAGCTAGGCGGTAGAGTCGATGCTGGGGAGAGTGAGTATGCCCGCCGGGTCGGAAACGCCCGCATCTGGAGCACTGGCAGGAGGCATGGAGGTAAGGGAGAGTTGCGACGGCGTTGGTTTGTAACAGGAGCGGGAAAGGCGGTCGGGGAGGCTGAAGGACAAACAGGACTAGTGCGGCGGTGCAATCTGATGCAAAAAGGGCGTGTAAATGAGACGGTTGATGGTGCGGGCCTTTGTTGAGGAATGGAGGTGGAGGAGGTAATTGGAAGAAGCAATACTGGTTGATGGCGTTAGCCGAAAAACGGGGAGGCTGCGTAGGCACACAGATGATGATGAGGCACGACGAAGCGCTAGAACTAGGGAGCTCCCCTCCTCTGGTGTGCACTTTACGTTGATGCGCGGCTGTGGAACTGGTAGGCAGTAATGACACGTGTGGAATCGAGGCAGGAACCAGGTGCAGGCGCGACGGGGTCAGGATTGCGCCGTTTTCGGTCCGGCGTGCAGTGCCATCTGAGAAGGAGTCGAATAGGCAGAGTGACCGCCGGAGGGCGGCTTATGGACTTGCCTTTCAACTGACCTCTTTTGCGACCAAGATCGCTCCTCCGTCCCCGAAGACGGCAGTTTCTCTTCCTTTCTCCATCGTTACCGCCCGCACCCCCCACGTACTCCGCAAGAGAGCCCCCCGAAGCCGATCTACATCTACCCGGGCTTGCTACGCATCTTCCGTGACAATGCCATCGCCCTGGATAATCAGTGCCCGGCTGTCCACTACAAGTGTCGCGAGTGCTGCAAGGATCAGAAAGCCACCGCCGCTGATCGGCAAGTCCCTCCCGGCAACGATGAAATTACAAGTGTCGCGAGTGCCGCAAAGATCACAGAAGACCGCCGCCGCTGATCGGAAAGTCCCTCCCGACAACGATGACTCAGATTTTGGTCATGCGGCTATGCAGACCCTCCCGCTGCATTCCATCGCCCCCGAGTGCCCGCACCAGGTGTCGTGCGCTATATGTCTTGAGGAGCTCGGACGCGTCAAGGGTCATTTCGGGCCTATCAATACGGTATCTTTCTCTCCCGATGGCAAACAGTATGTGTCAGGAGGAGAGGACGGCTTCGTGAGATTACATGATTTAGATCCGGATTACTTCACAAGAGGACAAGAAGGGCTTGTCTATTTTGTTTGCATATTGTACCGTAAATAACTTACTACCCTGCGCCCTGACGGTCTGAGGTCAACAGTGCAGACGTTCCGACATTGCGATGCCTGCTGCACCTCTTGAGTTGTATACTGTAGGTGAGCACGCATCCCGTCGCTCTTGTAGCCAAACTTCGATATCAGTTGTCCTCTGGGACGACCGCGCCTCATTCTACTCCACTCGACTCAAATGAGGAACGGAATTTTTAAACATTCACGTCGTCCTCGTCTTGCAGAACGCATTCAATATCACTTTTCGGATAGCTCAAAAAAAGAAGAGCGTAGTCTTGGTCGCGCTTTTCCTTGGGCAAGCCCAGTGCCCCACTTTGGTCAACTTCCCCTGAAGTTATTTTCACTACAAGTGCACAAGTGGGACAACACCCATTTAGACATGAGGAAGGAATATCAGCGTCCTGATCCGACATGCCATGCCAAACATATCGATCCTCCGGAACTTAATACGTTAAAACTCGGTCATTCTTAGGATCGTGTACGTTAACTGTGTGGGTCTTCGCATTTGGATTCTTCAAACCAATTACGACCCATCGGAGCAAATACATCCAGAAAATTGTCGCTGTCCATAAACAAACAAACTGGTGTACCTGGTGAGGGATCTGCGTGTGGAGTATTCAGTGGTGAGGGCATACTGCGATGCCGACTGGGGTGTAAGGAGGCGCGAGTGACGCAATTCGAACGGAGGGTGGATGGTGCTGGGGATCTTGGGACTGTACTGTAGATGGATAGCCTCGAGGTGGGGGATTGGAGCGAAGGCGGTAGTGCTCCTGAAGCACGAAGGAGGCGAGTTTGACATGTTTGGGAAGAAGATCCAGCGAGTGAGGATGTAACAGCACAACACACGGTTACGGGGGGAGGGCGCCGGTGGGTTGGTTTAGTTGTTCGACGAGTCGGGATGGAGAGGCATCGCGCAGGGCAGGATGACAGAAGGAGGTGTGGAAAATGGGAGCGACCGTGGCGGTCTGGTATGAGGGTACCAGCGGGGGGAGGTCGTCCTGCTGGACAGCAATGGCCTTGCCTCTTGCTATGAGGGGCTAGATCCAGAGGAACAAGAGGCTGCTAAAGGAGGAAGCGTTGCTCTCTGCGCGGGGCGCCAGTTCGGGAGGTGCGGCGGTGCGGCGGCGGCAGAGCATGACGCGTACGGGGGCCGCGGAGGGGGCAGGGAGTAGGTCGAAGAGTGGATTGGGTGATGGGAGGGCGGGACCGGGGGGCACAACACAATGTCTACGGAATGTGAGTGGCGGGTGGGTGGTTGACGGTTGTAGAGGCTAATGGTTGACAGCCACGACCATTAACTGCCAGAAATCAACCACCGCGACCAATGAACGGCCATTGCCGACCACCCCAACTATCTGCTCTTATTCCTGGGCTCAACTGCTCATAGAGACCGCCCATTAGTCGACCACAACCAACCACAACCAACCAAGCATTACCACTGCCCAACCACTGCCCCGCCATTCGCCGGCCACACTTTCTACTAGGGAATAGACCCAGCCTTCGCCGTCTTTAACGCAAAGCTTCCTCATCAAGGCGATCTTATGGCCGCTCTTGACCTTGCGCGTCGGGAGATGGCAACAATTGACGCAGAGCTACGCATTCAGCAGACCCTCCGCTCCCAACTGCCTCCTGCGACGCGCTATAACATCAGCCTCGGCGACGATGTGTTGGTGTACAGAGAGGAAGAAAAGGCTTGGATAGGTCCCTATCAGGTGAGGAAGATCATGGGGAAAGAGGTGTTTGTGGATTGGGACGGAAAGGATAATGTAGTGCAATGTGCCTGGCAGGCCGCGAACACAGTCCGACGGTCAAACAAAAAGAAGAAAAACAGCAACAACAACAACCACTGCTGATAGCACGCGCTACAGAGCGTTGGAGACTCCCTTTCCCCTTGTGTGGGCTTGCAGCCCACGGTAGCTCGACTCCGACGGGGGGGTTAAGGAAAGATACCCGGCCCGGGAGGATAATGGTGGTAGAGACTTGTGAAGACTTGAGCGCTCGACGAGTGCGGGTTGGGCTTGTCTACGAGAATGTAACAGCGGTTCGCTGGGTTGTAAGGCCAATGCTCGACGAGCGTCTTCAGCACCTTGAGTATAGTTCAAGGTCTTCGACGGGGGCTTGTTCAGCACTACCCGACGGGATTGTAACCGTGTAGCAACGCTACTACCGACGTGTTGCCCGATGGCTAAAAACACCCTCACCAGCGCGATCGCGATCGCGGTAGGCAGTACCAACTCTGTCTTATACAGTAAGACCTTCGACGGAGGCGTCGTTACAACAGCCTTCTGACGGAACTTGAGACAGTAGCAGCGCTACACAACGTGTTGCCCGATGGCTAAAACACCTACACCGGATCGGTCGCAACCGACTCCAATGAAACCAACAGAATTAAGGGAAAAATAGATGTAGAGATAGAAAAGGTAAAAATATAAGGAAAAGGAATGGGACCCCCGAGCGCTGAAGGATGCCGTAGGCTTAGGTAAAAGGGAGCGTCTTGGTAGAGACGGGCCTCGACCAAGGCGACATTCAACTCCGGCAACTCGGGTTACCTTTACTGACTTGGTGGTCAGAGGGCTAAGGTATATATCGCCCCGCCGGAGCCACTACAGTAGCTTGCGGCGCTAGGTCCTAGATCTAATGTAGTGTCAGCAAAATTAATGCCAAGTAATTAACTAAATAAAATAAAATAATTAAAAATTAAAACTGTGCAATTGTTCACGCGTGTGTCCCCCAACCCGGACTACTTCTCATATCCAAATATTTTCCTTTCTTTTCACCCCCCTGTTCAGGTGCGTATTGCACTACATATCCCCCTTCCGAGCGCTCTTGTACGCCGCTCCGCCATCGTATAATATCCTCGCCGTTTTCTCTCATAACCCTACACCGCCGTATCTGGTAATCGGTGAAAGTGCAAGAGCAAGACAGACCTTATTCTTCCTTCATCCCCGAGCCATACGAGTGGTGGTACCGAACGCAAGCGCTACGGCGTGAGTTTTTCTTCCACTTCCCACGACCCCCAAAGTCTTCCTTCCATCCCTCGATTACCCTCTAATTCCCAACATGCCAGCCCTGTTGCCCACATCGATTCCGGTCCTAGCACACCGTCCTCGCGTCGATACCTTGCTGCGTCGGAGCTCCACGATAAGGCCATGCGCCTTAATCCTGAGCTTTTTGCTTCCGCTAAATGGTTCTCAGTGATCAGTGTATGCGCCTTCGATGACATTGCTTACTCGTTCGCCGACGGCGCCGGTATGCTTCCAGGACAAATCTCCCTTCAAGCTATTCGGTCTTACGATTGGTTGATTCGCATCGCCATTCCTCCCTCCATCCTGTGTCACACTCCGCCTCGTGGTCGTGCGGTGTTATTGACCCGCTTCATGACCGCTGTGTGCGACAGGCTTGAACTGCCATTGACGCAGGATCTCATCCCTGAGGAATTCGGTTGTGACACGTGGCAGTTTCGCATCGAGGGCGAGCGGTCTTACCTCGATAATATGCTGGCCTGGACCTCCGATAACCCTCCTCGTGAAGCTAACGGCCTTTGGTTCAACCAACGGACCGTCTCGGGCGACGCTATGATGTGGACCAACGGCATAATTCCGGCTAGTTTCCGACTTATCAAGCGGGGTACCATCCCCTTCTTCCAACACACAGTGCGTTTCGAACGCCGTATTCGGTCTGACACTGGTTATTTTGTGGCCTACCAGATGTTGGAGGCGCGCGAAATCGCGAGGTGCCATTACGCGGATCGTTATCAACGTATTCCGTCGTGGTGGAGCCAATTTGAGGTCTACAGGACAATCTCTCCAAGGTCAAACGTCCACTTCGCCCTTCATCTCCTCCGACGGACTCATAGCGTTGTCCCCCATTTGTTTCGTTTCAAACAGTCCTTCTCACTCCCGTCCCGAAAAACGTAAACTCAGCATATGTCACTTAGAAAACAGAAGAGGGTGATTGGTGTAGAGTGTGGCCTCATGAAAGGGGTCACAAAGGTATTAATAATGAGCCTTCGACCCTTCGCTCTGCAAAGGGATCGAGGTCGAGAAGGTATGGGCAGTCGTGTTTCCGAATACGTTTTGTGCGTAAGGACCTCCACAGGAACTTGGGGGTGTCCCCTATCACCTTCCTTGCTACACGAGGTGTTGTGTAATTGGACTCTGTGAGGCCTTGAGTCCCTTCCCTTCTATGCGCTCAACTTGGGCACTCGGTGAGGTACCTCCTTCTTGACATTTTCCCGACGTCACTAGGTCTGATCTTGGAGGGTTCCCCATTGTTCATCCGGAACACCGGGGGAGTTTCCTTTTGAATAAAAGAAACGATCTGTCACGCCCGTGCCACGTAAAACACGTCGCTCCGGTGTACGCATCGTCGCCCGTGTCGAATACTGTAGTTACTCGAGCTTGAGCTCTTTCTCCCTCCTTCTGCTCCAGCGCCTCGTAGTCCCTTACTTATGGCCTTCCTTGTCGTTGCACATATGCCGAAGGTCCAGATCATGACGTAACTGCGTTCCAGCCTCTCAAGTGCCTTCGCTCTCTCTCTATTTTCTTTTCTTTTTTTCTGGCAACAACGGTGTGGGGTTGTGGGACCGAACGTCGGGACGGTCCCCTCCGGGTGCCTTCGAAATCGCTCGATCCTACAAATTGCGAGCTTTTCCACAATGTGACGCATCCCGACGACAATTTTCCTACGCTCCCCAAAGGTCGCTTGTGCGTCGTCCTACTGTAATGCTGAATGCAAACATCGGCAATCTTCTCATCTCGGGGGTTATCCTCAAACACGCAACTCTTCCAGCGCATCTTTTTGTCCTCACCTCTAAATTGATTTCGACAACCCCACGTAGTGCGTCTCCGTTACGCAATTCTTCTCCGACTACAAATCCCTCGTTCCCGAAAAATTTCCAACGTCTTTCTTCCGTCGACTAGAGGTCGTCCTCCTTTCCCGCACACTAGTGGTGTTCACATAGGCTTTCTTAGGTAACGCTAGAAGTGCTTCCCTGCAGAAGTCGTCGAATACAATACTGTACCAAGCCTCGCTGTTCAGTTCAACCAAGGCAATTTCTTCAATCCTTCGTTGCGTCTGCGAGTGTTTTGCTTCACGGCCGGGGTACCCACGTGGTCGCAACGGAATCGAGAGTAGTAGGGACACATGCCTCTCTGGACTTCTTTCACGTGATTCGTCATTTTGCGCTGCCCTTGTGAAGAATAAAACAATAACCAGAATAAGCTCACAACAGGAAGGAAATAATAAAGTAGAAAGGTAGAGGAATAGGAAAGGGAATCAGAGAAGAGGGAGAGGAGAAATGAGTCGTCGCAGTTGGTCGCTCTGGGCGAACTTAAATTAGAAACGTGAGCTATGGCATCGTCAGTCCTTGCCGCTGACGGACGGTTTGTCGTAATCAAGCTCGTCGAGCTACCCGATCTCTCTGTAGGAGTTGTCCTCATCACAGTGGTCGCCCGAGGCGTCTGTTTGTAAGACGTTAAAAAGTTCCGGTTGCGACTGTCACACGGTTAAAGCGTTGGCGGATCGTGTTGACGTGTCTTACGCCGCCAACCTATTTCTCCCCTCTCTTCGATTGATATCCTGTTCTCTCTTCCATAATTCTTGTAGCATATATCGATGTCCAAACATCGAGGGACACTCGCCGAAGGACAGAAGATCTGCAATTCCGTTGCGCCGCAGTTCGCCTCACTCTGCACCGATTTGGTGCGCAACTACCAAAGAGGTCTCGTTGCCGCAGGCGAAATCAGGATGATCTCGTCGAGACTCTGCTCGTCAACTTCCCGCCGTCCCCTACGGGGATCGGATAGATCGAGTTGAAAAAGAAAGTGTGTTGTTGCCGCTCGTGAGCGACACTGCCGGAAGATTCGAGGATCCCGAACCGATGCTTTGTCGACGAAGAAGTGGTGATGGGACGTTAAAAAAACGTGCCTACAAAGTTTATGTGTCTTTCGAAAGAGATGAGAAACGACGACCGTCGTCTCGTACTGTAGGGCTTGCACCGTATGGCTCAATCATTTTGAGGTTGGGATGAATAAACTCGTCTGGATAAGGCGAGCAAAACGACCAGAACTGTTGATCAGATCTCTCAAGAAGTGGGCAGGCTGCTTATCATACTTAGCAACAAGGAGTTTCCCCGCGAGGAGCACCGAGAACAACTTGAAGTTGTCAGTATGCCAGGGATGAATTCGCGGGACGCGTGGGATGAAGGTTACGTCACCGCAGAGCTACAGACGTGACGCTGAGAAAGGCCCCGACAGTCAACACAAAGGAGAGGGAACATGGATCCAGTTTCGACTACTGTACTGCGAGGGCTTTCCAAACATGTTGTGTGTAGCCGCCATTCAAAGGAGGAGTACAAAGGGAAAGGGACGTAGACAGTTCCCCGACTCAGAGGCATTCTACACGATGTGGTGTACGCATGTCAATGACATTGGGACAGGGACCGTTCGAGATCGATTGACTGTCTGGTGCCCCAGATAGGGGAACCACTATCGAGGAACTAGTATATTTTCTCGATGAGGGGTCGATACAGACATCGAGAAAGCTTGAGGATTATGAAAAAGAACGGCCTGCTTGGAGGTGATTGAGGATGTGCAACTGCAGTAGCAGAGGTGCATGAAAAAAGGAAAAGAAAAGGAAGACGGTAACGAGGAAAATAGAAGGAAAGAGGGATTGAGGGGAGAAGCGACTGCATTGACGGTACGCAGAAAAAGAGGAGGTAAAGGAAAATGAGGAGAAGGATGACGTACGTGTTGGAAAAAGAGGGGAAAATGTAACAAGAGGAGGAAGTTGATAGGAGAAGGAAATGCAATTTATTTTCGGTGGAACGAAGGGAAGCGTCCACGATGAGACGACACTCTCTGAGGACAATGATCCGAAAATGGATCGGCAGAGTGCTACCATCGGCAATGGGTCAATGGGACGATTCACCCAAGGATTTTTTTTCGGAAGTGAGGCGACAAGTTGCGCCAGTAAGCGCAGGTCAACAAGGGACGCTCCTCGAAGAGCCCCCTCGTTTATTTCGTGGGCACGGAGCAATGTGCGATAGACGCTGGCGGCGCCGTCGTTCTTTTTGATGAAATCTGGAGAGGATGGGGAGGTCGAACCTCCCCTGGTCGATGGGACTGCGTCGACGATTGGTGACAAGGGGGCGGCAACTGGAACAGCCGCAGGAGAAGGGGGAAGAGCTGGGACGTGCACAGGGGAAGTCGGTGCAGGAGGAGCCGAGGGGGTAAGGGAAGAAGAATTTGCCTTCATTTCTGAGGCTGCGCGCACGGACAGACTTTCAGTCCGGCTAGCTGACGAGGGGACCTCTGTCGTCTCTGATAGAGGTTGACAACTGGCCACTGGAGGTGAATGGGACCGCAAAAGGGATTTGACGTCCTCGCACTCAGGGGCTCTCGTCGCCCTTATCGAAGCATTAACGGGAAGAGTGGGGTCGGCCGGATCGACAGGAAGTGAAGTCAGTGAGACCGGTAACACAGGGCGAGAACGCAAAGGCTCCCGGGGACAGAGGTCGCGTTCGCGAGGATCTGCAAGGAAGACGGGCAATTCAACCGGAACGGGCGTCTGACTCCCATACTGCCGTCTCAGACGCGCCTCGTCGCTAGAAAATTGCGATCCCACGCAGGGGTTAAACCAAGCGTAGTCCCCTGCAACACGATGAGCCCGACCAGGGGAGAAGGAGGGGCGTTGCCGGACGAAGGAACGAGAGGAATTTTGACGCGGTATCAAGTCCCAAGCGACATTCTCTATTTTATCGAGGAGAGAATGCAGTTTGGTGTCTGTATCAGCACCGCCCAGGGGAATCGAATAATCGAGGCGTCGCATGAGGCTGATGAGCTGGGGAGGAAAGTACCACAACTTCCAGCAGTCGTAGGTCTCCCACAGGAGGATCACCGCCACTTTGGTACACCATTCTGTGAGGAAGACTACCCAAAGGCCGTGTCGAGAATCACGTAAATACCTTCCGTAATACGCGTACACAGAGCTGAGCTCAGCCCAGAAGCCTTGGTAGACCTCAAATTGGCTCCACCACGACGGAATACGTTGATAACGATTCGCGTAATGGGACCTCGCGATTTCGCGCGCCTCCAACATCTGGGAGCCCACAAAGGACCAGTGTCAGACCGAATACGGCGTTCGTAGCGCACTGTGTGATGAAAGAAGGGGATGGTACTCCGCTTGTTAAGCTGGAAATTAACCGGAATTATGCCGTTGGTCCACATCATAGCGTCGCCCGAGACGGTCCATTGGTTGAACCAAAGAAGGTTAGCTTCACGAGGAGGGTTATCGGAGGTCCAGGCCAGCATGTTATCGAGGTAAGACCGCTCGCCCTCGATGCGAAACTGCCACGTGTCACAACCGAATTCCTCAGGGATGAGATCCTGCGTCAATGGCAGTTCAAGCCTGTCGCACACAGCGGTCATGAAGCGGGTCAATAACACCGCACGACCACGAGGCGGAGTGTGACACAGGATGGAGGGAGGAATGGCGATGCGAATCAACCAATCGTAAGACCGAATAGCTTGAAGGGAGATTTGTCCTGGAAGCATACCGGCGCCGTCGGCGAACGAGTAAGCAATGTCATCGAAGGCGCATACACCGATCACTGAGAACCATTTAGCGGAAGCAAAAAGCTCAGGATTAAGGCGCATGGCCTTATCGTGGAGCTCCGACGCAGCAAGGTATCGACGTGAGGACGGTGTGCTAGGACCGGAATCGATGTGGGCAACAGGGCTGGCATGTTGGGAATCAGGGGGTAATCGAGGGATGGAAGGAAGACTTAGGGGGTCGTGGGAAGTGGAAGAAAAACTCACGCCGTAGCGCTTGCGTTTGGTACCACCACTCGTATGGCTCGGGGATGAAGGAAGCATAAGGTCCGTCTTGCGCTTGCACTTTCACCGATCACCGGACACGGCGGTGTAGGGTTATGAGAGAAAACGGCGTGGAGATTATACGATGGCTGAGAGGCGTGCAAGAGCGCTCAAAAGGGGGATATGTAGTGCAACAATCGGCTGCACCGTGAGGGGGTGAAAAGAAAAGGAATTGAGGGGTATGAAAAAGTGGGGGGGGTGACAAGTGAAAATTATTTCACTTTATTATTTTAATCCTTAATTTTAATTAGTTGCATATTAGTTATTTAACATTAGATTTGATCTAGGATCTAGCGCTGAGAGCTACTTTAGTGGCTCCGGCGGGGCGATATATACCTTAGCCCTCTGACCACCAAGCCAGTAAAGGTAACCCGAGTTTCGAGAGTTGAATATCGCCTTGGTCGAAGTCCGTCTTTCCCAAGACGCTCCCTTTTACCACAGATTACGTTATCCTTTTCGCTCGGGGGTTTCCTTTCCTTTTCCTTTATTTTACCTATCCATTTCTAGTTCTATCTCTATTTCTATTCCCTTATATTGTGTTGGTTCCACAGTGCCTGATTGCGATCCGCATTGTGACGATTGGAGTCATCGGGCTCTTGTGTTGGTTCTTTTGTTTGTTGTTGGTGCCATCGGCTTTGGTTGCGATCGGACCGGTGTAGGTGTCTTAGCCATCGGGCGACACGTGGGTGTAGCGCTGCTACTTGTTTACGTCCACCGACGGAGACTGTTGCGACGACGTCTCCCTCGAAGGTCCTGTTGTGTATACAGGAGAGTGTTGGTTCCATCGGATACAGGTTGAGACCGTTCCGGTGTCGGTACTTTGCCATCGGGCAGTACGGGGGTGTAGCGCTGCTATGTGTTTGCAAATTCCTGCCGGGCTGCGTTGCGACGCCCCCGTCGAAGACCTTATCGAGGGTATAAGGTGTACCAGGCGCTCAGCGAGCATTGGCTTTACAACCCATCGGGCCCGGCTTCTTAATCACCGCCCCGAACTCGCCGAGCAGCTGCTTGTACAAGACTCTACCACCATTTATCCCGGGCCGGGCATCTTCCTTTGGCTCCCCCTATCAGGGATTTGAGCTACTGTGGGCTGCAAACCCACTTAAAGGGAAAGGGAGAATCGGACACTCCGTAGAGCTGTGCCGTCGGCAACTCTTGTTGGTTGTGTTGTTACTGGACCGTTGAACCCTGGTTCCGGCCTGACAGGCACATTACACTACACGAATCATGCGACCTCCTAATGAACAGATGGTATGCTGACGACGGCACGATCGTCAGCACAGTTGAGGAAGTAGTGAAAGCATTCGCCATTATCAAAGTGGAAGGCCCAAAACACCAGTTTTTACTGAACCCTACAACGACACGTGTGTTTTGGCCCACCGTCAACCCTGAAATTCTGAGCCAGCTGTTTCAGCTGGCCCCGTTCAGTACTGCAGAGGAAGAGCGGGACCTCCTCGGAGCCCCAATCGGTTCACATGGCTTCATGACACAGTACATACAGACAAAATTACTGCAGTGCAACAACGCCCTTTCCCAGCTAGACCGAATACTTAAAGCTCGAACCCGCTTCCACTTACACCGGGTTTCCGCTTCTGCCTGTCATGTGCAGCATCTTTTTCGCCTGGTTCCCCCGGACTTTGCTCTGTCATACGCCGAAGAATTCGATCAGGAACAACTTGGCGCGTATGCTCGCTTTAATAGTGTGACTCTCTCCCCAAATCTTCGCGGCTGAAATGTGCTTGCCGTTCAGACATGGAAGACACGGCTTCACGTCCTTGGATTCCACTATCCACTATCCACGCCTCCTACGGAGCCAGTCTCATCGACGCCGCCCCCGTCCGCTTGCAGGGCGCCCAGTTCCCCTCCGTCACACAATATCAGCGTTTTGCAAGAAGCACCCTGCGTGTGGTCCTCAGAAACTTGCCATCCAGTGTACAACCGCCACACTTTGCGTTGACAGAGGCGGATCTCGGATGCTTAGAACCAGCTGCCTTAGTGTCGCGACCTGAACGCATACACAACTTTTTACCTCAGGCACAACAAAGTGCAGCAGCCCGCACATGCTGGCAAAAGAACCTTTGGGAGTCGTTTCCTGATCCAGGTGACCACAGCACTGCAAGCATACGCAGACGAGTCAGGTATAAATCCTTACTTTCCCGGGGTGCTACATCCTTCCTCACTGCCCACCCAGCTGCTACGTCTCGCGTTCACAATGCCACGTGGGCTACGATGCTGCGGCGCCACCCAGATGCTCACGTCACACAAGATTCCGTCTCCCCGCTGCGTTGCTCCCATTGCTCTAAACTGATGGACACCAGAGGCGACCATGCTACTATGTGTCGCCACGGTTTCGGCACGGTACACCGACATAACACCGTCCGGAATGTCTTTGTCCGACAAGTCTTCCGTCCAGCTGGTCTGGCCTACTCCTTCGAGGTCCCGTATCTCATACTCAACACTGCTGCACGCCCTGCAGACATACTCGTACAGCCCTCGCCGCCTCCTCCCGGTCTGCTTCCAGACAAGCCAAAAGCTTATGATATCACTATTGGCAGCCCGTTTCGTAAAGGCTTGTTACACCAAGCCGCACGCAAAAGTGCTGGAGCCGCCGAAGCACGCGCGTCTCGCAAGCGCAAGGCCCAGGACCGCACCATCCGCAACGCTCTGCTTATCGAGGACCACGGTCCTGCCCCGTCCTTGGACTGGCACTTTCAACCACTGTCCTTCGAAACTCTGAGTGCGCCCTCACAATCTACGCTTCAAGTCATGGACGCTCATGCAAAACTGATCGCTCTCCGCAGCTCCTGCTCGATAGCGACTGCAAAGTCACACATTCACCAACGCCTGGGCTTTGTCATATGGTCCAGTGTTGCTGCAGCTATCCTTTCTCGCCTACCGACACACGTTGCGGACATCACGTACCCGATAGAAGTATAATTCACCTTCATATCTGCTAGTGTATCTGTAAGCGCACCCCTTCTGCATTGATAAATTTACCCCCCATTGCGATACGATACATACAGTCCTTTTGGCTTATAAGATACCTCAGTGGCGTCACACGCCACGGAAAACTAAGCTCTACAGTCTTTTCAATGGATGAAAAGGGGGGACATTAGAGAGCTTACGAAGCACAATTCTGAGACAAATTCTCGTTACAAATCTATGGGAAAATTAGTCCGCATTTGGCAGAGTATTGTTCACAACATTTAAGTACAAACCTGTAATTGTGATATAAATATGAGAACTAGTCGGGAGCCTCCGTTACTGTACTAGTACGAGAGTGACGATGCTACGACCCCACACACTCAATGCATGACGTATTTCCCAGACAAAACCCTCGTACTCCGTCCTCATCCCCAATTGCAACGCTAACATGAGGCAAACCGATTTTACAATCCGCAAGACGTTTGCGCGATACTGATCGCAGCGCAGACGTGCCTTGATCCTACATGCTATGAAGGTGCCGTCATGGTATACCCTCCGAGGTCTCGCGAGAGCTCAACGAACCCGCAGAGATATCCATAAGATTCATATTCGGTCGATCGGTATATCTAACAACACTTTTAATATAAACGTCTATTCACATGAGTGGGCTCTACGCCATTTCCGTTTTCATGTCAAGGATATCGCCAAGATATCTGCAATCATGGGATGGGACACGGGGAAGACGCAACGCAATGGATTTCGGTGCGCCCCTTTGACAGCGTGCTGCATTGCGTTGCGTAAGCTTGCTTCCCCGTGTAGTTGGAAAGATGTCGAACATCTCTTCGGCATGCACGCATCCGCCCTAAGCGAAGTATTTTGGGAAGTGGTTGAGTGTTTCGTGCAGGCAAAGGGTTATCTAGTAACGTATCTACGGGAAGGTCTCCTAAACGCAAGGGCAGAGCTCTATGCGGACAGCGTGAAGATGACTGGCGCGCCTCTTGATGGTTGTGTTGGTTTTATAGACTGTACAAAAATAAAAATGACAACACCAGGGGGACATGGCAGCCATCAAAGGAGTTGTTACTCAGGACACAAGAGGATGCATTGCCTTATCTATCAGACTATCACTACGCCAGATGGTTTGGTATTTTCGTTGTATGGGCCGGAGGTCGGACGCCGGCATGACGTTACCCTACTAAGGGAAAGTGGAATTGAAGAACGTCACGTGAAGAACTTGACAATTGTCTCCTTATCAATGAGAGGCAGTTCTATTTGTATGGAGATGCTGCCTACATGCTGCTTCCATGGATGCAGGTGGAATTTCCCAGCGCAGGTGCTACATTTAAAGAAGAATTATACAACTCACGTGTGAGTGCAGTTCGTGTTTCGATTGAGTGGAACTATAAGGATCTAAAACAACTGTGGTCGCTAAACGATTTCGTCCGGGCACTGAAAGTGTGACAGGCGCCCATCGGGCTCATTTACACGGCGTCAGCCTTGCTTCTTAACTTTAAGACATGTTTGAAGCCGGCAGACAGGTGCAGGCACACTTTAAATATCCCCCGCCCACGCTATCCGAGTATGTAAATGCAGAGTAAATTTCGCTGCGC
Source organism: Chondrus crispus (assembly GCF_000350225.1). Taxonomy (NCBI): domain Eukaryota; phylum Rhodophyta; class Florideophyceae; order Gigartinales; family Gigartinaceae; genus Chondrus; species Chondrus crispus. The sequence continues at coordinate 218,940 of NW_005179389.1, read as the reverse complement.
GGGCAAGCGGAACTTCGCCTCTCACTGGAAAAGCGCAGCTTGTCCGTGCCAGTTTACCGGGGGCGAGTACAACCCGTGCCGTACCGCCTCCCGTCACCAGTGAAGCAACCTTCGCCCGGCGCAAAACAGCCAAGCCGCAAGTCGCAATGGCCTTGGGTTGTCGAGAGGCCCCCAGCAAGGAAAGCCAAAAACCGGCCGTTTGCACGCCTCCGCCGCCGGTACGCACCTTCCACGTCCTGCTCAGCCCGTGGTCGGCGTCGCGCACGCACCCCCCCCCATGCCTGCGCCCTCTCGGCACGCGCCGACCGCAGCGGCCGGCGCGGCCGCCACCGCGGCCGTCGTGCTCGCTGCCGCAGCGACAGCCACCACGGCCGCCGTACTCGCTGCCGCAGCGACAGCCACCACGGCCGCCGTACTCGCTGCCGCAGGGGCCACACTCGTCGCCCGCGCGGTTCGCCCACCCCCGCCGTCACCGCCACCCCCAGACACGCTAGACACGCTGTCCGCGCTCTTGGCAAGCGCGCGCCACCCCGCGCGCCACCCTGCGTCCCAGCGCAAGTCGCGCAAATCCGCGCCCGACCCGCCAGACCCTGCGCCCTCGTGGAAGCCGCGCAAGCCCAGTTCCAAACCGCCAGACCCAACCCCCCCACTGAAGCCTTGCAAGCCCACTTCCAAGCCGCCTAACCCTACGTCCCACAGAAGCCGCGCAAGGCCACGTCCAAGCCGGCTGATAAGGCTCGCGAACCGTCACCGCACACGTCCGCACTCTCTGCGTCGCTGCCCTGCGCGCGCCGCCCGTTTCTGGTCGGCTGGACGGTGTACGAGGACATCGAGAACGTGCCGGTGCCGCACAGCGTCACGGGGGAGACGGGTGGTGCACGCGCTGCGCCGCTGCGTGTCCCAGCCGTCGCCGCAGTCGCGCGTGCTGCACATCGTGTCCGTCGGCAATACCCTCCACTTGCCGGGGACGCTCCGCAACCAGCTGCAGGCGAACTGCGTGTCCTTGATGCGCGTGGAAACGCGCGGAAGGAAGGACGCCGCGAACAAGGCCCTGATCGCAGAGCTGTGTCTGCTTGCCAGCGAGCAGGACACGCCGTTTGGTGTCGTGCTCATGTCCGGCGATGCTGACTTTGCGTACGCGTTGGCCAGGATCAGGCTGCTTGGGTACACTACCGTTGTTGTCGCGAGCCAGAGGAGGGCGATGTGATCTGAATTGCTCGAGTCCGTGGCGCACTTTGTCTGGGGGCTGAACGAGGATGTGCTCAATGTTTATGGCAGTGAGCCCGAGGCACTGGGGATTACGGGCGCTGGTGAAGCCGCCGTTTTAGGAAGGAGGGTAGACAAGCTGGCAACACAAGTGTACGCGTTGAAGAATTTGCGGATGAAGGATGACAGTTGGGAAGTTAAATCTATCGCGGGCGCGAATAGTGTGAAAAACGCTGGTAACAAAAGCCAGCGTATGAAAGGGGAAACAAAGCAACCTCTGTTGCAAGAGGTCCGACAGCGAATTACGCAAGCTTCTTGGCAAGGGCTGCCAATAAATCAATCATCTTCGCTCTCTCCACCATCGCCTGCTTTCGCTCCTCGATTTCCACAGCCGCCTTCTTCTTGTCAAGGGATAGTTTTGCTACTCTTCGAAACCTGCCTTGCGTCAAAGCGCCTGTCTTCATCTTCTACACGCTTTTTGTCCAGTTCGTAGCGTTGTTCATCAAGTTTTATCCGCTGATTTTCTTGCTGTTGACGAACAGCCATATCACAGACCAATGCTTCAGACGCCTCATCATCGGATTCATACCGAATTCGACGTATTGTCTTTGATCCCGTCGTAGACAGGCTTGTGGCACGGGAGACACTGTCATCATTTATATCCACCCCTCAATCAGGCTACGACGTCCCTGTCCGCGACTGAGAGCCCTGCTCCGAAGTTCAACTCCTGCGGCGGTCAGCCTCTTTTCCTTCTCCAGTCGATCCTCTTTATCCGCGTTCTCTTGCTCCATGTTTTCATCGATCTCTAGTATGAGATCGTCCAAAACGGTCTCCCGTTCCCCATAAACTTCCACGATGCCGATGCCCCCGCCGTGCGCTTCACCTTCTTCCGCCGCTTGGCGACAACTGCCTTGAACCTGTCCTCAAGGCTCTTCTGGGATGGGGGCTTCTTCCCACCAACAACAGACCTTGGGGCCGTTTGTAGAAAAGTTGCATGAGCCCCTTCAAAGAGGGAAACTTTACGACCCCAAGGAGCAGTATGCGCTCCCGCCCAAGAAACAGCCTTCAAGAGGTGCACGTCTGCCGCTTCGGTGAATCTAAAACGCCGAGCGCGTGGTTGTATGTGGGAGGGTTGCAGAGGCTTTGATGATGGACTGGAGTAGGTCCCAGAAGGGTTTGGCGGGATGGGTGGGGCAGCGGAAAGGGTGTTTTAGTCCCCATTTGATGCGGGGAGAGGGGGAAGGGATAGCGGCTGTCGTTGAGGGAGTAACAGGCACTAGAGGCTGGGGTGACGGAAGCAATGATGCCATGGTCTGGTGGTTTTTTTTGTCAGGGTTGAGGGTTGGGGAGGGATGTGGGGGTGTGTGGGGGGACGTAAGTGAACGTGGGAAGGTAGTGAAGGTGCGGAAGGAGGAAGGAGGAATTCCATATGTCAGCGCCGAAAGTCGTTCACATCGCGCCAAATACAGAATACAAATTGGCTCTTGTGGGGTGGGTGCCCCAGTTCTACTTATTTTTAATTTCGTTAAGGAGGCGAAAGAACGAATATCTGAAACTGCACCCGGGGGCAAATCCCGTTTCTTTGAGACACCTGTCTTGAATCCTGTTTTTTTAACGAGAATTTTCGTAGAATTGCTGCTTCGTAAACTCTCTATTCTGTCAAATGCGCTACTTGCAGAAACATTCAAAGTTACAGGTTCATAAAGTGTGCTTCTTTTTCTAATGAAGACTTTTTCTAATGAAGACAGCAACCTTGTCATCTGTATTCAATATGTACACCAAGCAGGTGAAGAATTGCGTCAGATAAGTGGCAGATCGGCGAACTGTATGCTTTCTGTATGCAAATAGGGGCAATGAACCATTTCTACAGAAGAGCACAGTACGAAGGAATTGTTCATGGCCCTCCCCGTGACTTGATTATAGAACTTCGTTTTCCCAGTGCGAGTGAAGGACGGGGCGACACGCAGAATACTGGAAATGTACGGCCAGACTGCACGAAGCCAATGTCACGAGTACCAATACTGTACATTTCGTAATTGTTAAAGTGACACATGTAGTGATACTTGGCTAGAGAATCATTATAAGTGCAGCGTTCTTGAGTGTGAATACACTCAAAGAACTCTGCATCTATAATATTGCATTGTGGTTTTCTGTATCGTCGACCGCCATTCTCGTCCACCGCCATTCGCGGGGTTCTGTTCAAACCTTACATCGGTGGGGTGTAGGCGGCCCGCAAAGAGGCGCGTAATCGCGGATCGCCATGGGAGCACTCAATGTGGGTCTCAGCGCTGTTGTACAGTCTATAAAGATGGCAAGGTACTGTACTGTACCAAAGAAGGAGAATTGTATTGAAATAAACGTTTTTGCCCGCGATTTCGGGTTGTTTTTTCATTTTTGCTTTTTGCTTGTTTATTCATGCAGAAACTGAGAAACTTGATGATTCTTCATGAAGAAACGACTTTAGACAATGGGAGACACTGCATGGAGATGGGCTACAGGGACCCTAGGAAGGCATGGGGGATCTCGATTTCGATGGTTGATCGCGATTATCGGTGGGTCGCCTGAAGAAGGCCGAGGTGGTGATTTTTTCATTTTGCAGCATTATCTGGCAGTTTTTGCGCGCAATTGCGCGCAAAAACATGATTTAATGAAATCGCGGGTGGTTCACACTGTGAACCAAGAGATCCGGATGCCGGAGTCCCCCTGACCGCGGGGGGCCGCCGGCGTCGGTATATTTACCAACTCTATGTCATATCGTACGCCTATAAATAAGGCTATGCCTTATTTGAGTGTTTGTGTGGAATCACAGAGGGAGAACACGAGTCAGTCTCGCCCAGATGCATTGCTGTACTGTAGTGCCATATCTTATTTGTTGTGAGGATCTTCGCTTTGTATGAGGTCATGGCGGCCTTTTCTGCCCAAAACTAAGCTTTTCTGATAACGAAGTGAGAATGAGGAATTGTGCCGAGTTCTGAAGTCCGGACGGGTGCGGATGTGAATGCCATTCCTTCACCTCACGTACGCGGTATCGTACTGAACTGTGACATTGTACGCAAGTCAATTGAGGCAACAATAAAAATAATCCTTGCGCATTGCACACGCATCGAACGGCATACAGAGTTCAAACTGTGTATTGTAAACTTTCAAGCATTATTAGATGTACTGTTCGATATATTATATCATGACGTGTAGAAACGCTATAGCGATTGAGGTGGAACTCGATGTGTGAGAATAGGAAATCATCTGAGAGGGTGAAGGCTTGGTCGCACTTGGATAATTTGCTAGCCAGGGGTAGGAAACGCCCTGAAATTGAGGAAGACTATCAAATCGGGCTGTTGAAAAGAACAATGCCTCCTTTGGGATTTTTTGATAGAAGCGTGCCCTGGAAGCTTATCTTGAAGCGAGCAGAGTCCATCATGGGCCTGAGCGCGTGAATTTCGGCGAGATGGATGAAGGAGAAGTGTTCAACGCCGTTTTGAAGGAGAACCGGCCACAGCTCTTTGGACGCCTAGTATACAGCATACAACTAAGTTTTTCATTGTAGCCGTGCGTAACATGTATCATAACCTATGTAGAAATGTACAGTCTCGAAGCATGACCCTTGTGCGATGTATCGCGGCTCGGCTCTGTGGTCAGAACGGATTGTCATGAACACTCTTGGCCTTCAACTCGAAGCCTGAGAGGTCATTTCGTGTCTCCGCCACTGCATCCATCCTTCTTTCATCGCTATCACCACAACCACGTGATCGTAAGACGGGAAAATTTAGAAGGGCATGAACGCACGTGAGGTCCACGGCTTCTACCAATACTTACAGTGCATACGTACTGGGCGGGACAAACTACTGCGAGCCCAAATTTAACAATAACGTTGTCCGTAAAGTCATGAAAACGCGTGTTTAGCCGGCGAGTTTGCTCGGATTTTCTGAACGCAAATCTTTCAAACAATGCGTTTGGCAAAACTCACAGCATACCGAAAACTCGGGGCATGTGAGTTTTCCACGAGTTTCACATCCGTGATCACAGCAGTGCCAGATCGACCCCTCGTGAAGAAAAACCAAGTTTGTCTTCCGTTCTTTTCATCAGCACAAACGAGTTTCAGACGGCACGGGTCGTATCGATATGTCATGCGTCATGGACGCCCTATCGCTTCATCTGCGCAGAGTCCATCATTGGATCAATGCGCGACAGGATCTGCCACAGATGCCGCCGAAACAACCGCGGAAGATAGACAAGTAGAAGCTTCTAAAAAGACGTCCTCTCTAAACGGCCCCCCTCAGCTTGTCAAGAAGACGAAACACATCGCCCTTTCGACTGAAAACCTTTCTATCCTTGTAGCGAGCTGCAATATTCGCTTCAGTGAGTATTCGCGCAGGTGCACGTGATCCGTCGGGCGGCACAACGATGTACCAGACTTGCGTTTGTTGCGGGCAGGTACTTTGCTGGAGGTCAGTCGGCAAAACTCGTGGTGGGATTTTTCAAACTCGGGTTTACTTTACGTCCAGCGAGTTTGTAGGCAAATGGAAAAAAAAAAACGCGTTATTTTACGGACAACGTTAATGAATGCGAAAGCTTTTTTCGGAAAATCTGTTCGAGCTACGACCGAGGAAACACTGTGTCCTTTCTTTCTTGCCGTGGTATTGCCCTCCGTTCGCTGTACAACCGTCCTCCGCTTGCGTTGCCGCTGTGCTACCGGTTATCAACGCAAGACCTCATCTCTACTTTATCTCGCTCACTTATGACACAGAGGAATCGTCCCTTGTGCCGCATTCGGTAAACAGTAGCCAGAAGTTTGGGTCCATTTCATCGCATGAGATGTTGCAGCGGAACAGACACCCGGATGAGACAAGTAAGATCTAGTCTCATCACAGTGCACCCTTCAGAGGGGTACGTGAGGGAACGAAATACGGGCAGGGTATCTTTGATCACCTCTTGTAATGATCCATACACCGCTCCAGCATCCTGGTGGTTGGCACTTCACATGGTCAACTTGTTGTGGCAGATATCCTGAGAGCAAAAGGGTGTCGATCTGGTCCGAGATGTAGAGAAATGCAAGTGATTGTCAGTCGGCAACACTCGTGTGCGCTCACAACGGACACACGTGGACAGGTTGGAAACGTGGACAGACAGAACACGTGCAGAACCAAGCTGCTGATAACCAGGGGAGAAACAGACAGTATTAACAGAGGCCTGATGTCAACATCAGGTCTCTGTTAATACTGTCTGTTAGGTTTGACAGGCTGACATCAGCGCTGTCAACAGGAAATACCTCAAAGAGCGTGCGAAACCCTCAGAGATGGGGTGAATGCAATTCTCCAGATTGCATTAGCGACACAACCATAATTATCCCTTCACGTTACTCACCGGTACATATACCTTACCGCTTCGTAGAGCGAGGACAAGAAAATGACAGAATATTAAAAGCAGACCGACTGTGAGTATTCACAAATTCTATGGCAAACATTTGCTGCCGCGTCCGGACGCGAGACCCCCCGCGCCTCTGCGCGAAACATCTATCCTTTAGATACCGTCACACTCACCGGAAGACTACCTCTTTTATCTTTCCCCCCTGGATTTCACGACACAAGACAAGTTTATACGAAATCTACTTTAATTATTATTATGGATCCGTCGGCACAACTTTTGCAACGCGACCTGGACACGATCAAGAAGCACATTAAAGTGGATCGAACTCACCCACTGTCGACCTGGTCTCGAGACAAGCAAAAGAGAGTTAGAGAAAAGCATAGTTTACTCGGGCCGCCAAAAAGTGCTGGGGCCTCGATCGCATCCTTGTTTTTGACTTCTCCTCCAGACCGCACATTGTGCACTGCAAGCCTCTAGCCTAGCAGCCTAAAAGCGCGCATTTTGCCGGCAACCACGCAGGCTGCAAGCAAAAAGGGATGTGTGCTGGCCAGAACAGAGGAAGGAGTGGCACCCCGATTATGCAGTAGCGATGTTCAACAATCATAGATGTACTTTGTGGAGGTCATGTCCAGGTCATCCACGTGTACATCTGTAAGGAATGGTGACCTGGCCTTTAGACTACAGTAGGTACCTCTCAATAGTTCGCCCCCGTGCCAGGACCCACAGATACGAACTATTGACAGAACGAACTATTATGCTCGCCTTTCTGGCACATGTCCATTTATTGCTTAGAATGCTCTGAAATGATTGTCTGCCGTGTTCTATTCCTTGTCTGCTCTCGGTAGGTCTCGAAAAAGACTCGTTTTGCCCGACGAAGCCCTTCGCTGGCCGCAATAAGACCTGTCCTTTCTGCTAAAACCTCCACTTCCTCAAACAACGGTCGGGACCACAACGGTCTACACGAGTACACGTGTACACGTCTGAGACGGCGTGACAAGGTCCGAAAGGCGAACTATTGACCAAACGAACTATTCAACTGCGAACTATTGAGGAGCACCACTCTAGCACTAAAGGGTATATGGCACTATCAAAGATGGCAGTATATCGCGACGCCGCCCGTGTACGCGTCTCTGTACACGCTAGCGTGTATAGGGGTGCAACTCCCCGGAGAATAGCGAGGGGCTGTAATTACTATCAGCCAACCGAGCTTTACCTCATATCGCAGCCTCGCTTCTCCGTGGTACTTAATACGCCACGGTGGGCCTCCTGCCAGCCCCCCCTCTTCTGGCTATGTCTATTTCTCTTGTTCGCCCAGCCCCGGCTGCGCTGCCCTCTCGGTAGTTTCCTTTCTCATCATGTCTCTTTCTCTTCACCGGCGCTAAATAGCAAAACTCCCATCATACACAATAAACTCTTTATGTTTTCTTTATGTTTTCCAGTTCGGTTTAATGGTTTGCGTAGCCTTTGTGTGTCCTCTGTTAGCTGATGTCCCGTGACCGACTAGAACTAATAAATTAGGAATATCTTCAGTACATAGCGGCCGCGCAGACCGACTGATAAGGAAAAAAAGGAGGATCGGCTTTCCCGCGCCTCCTGATCTTGACCGAGATGGAAACGTCTCCTATGAATGTACCGGAATAAAGAGAATTATTTGAAAGCGTGTGAGGTCTGGAGTTAACTGTCATAGTCCATCCTTCTACTGAAACTTTTTAAGTCGAGTACTCATCCACAGGTTTTGTTGTACTACCGCCGCTGGATTCCGTGCGGGGGAGGTAATCGGACAAACGATATCGAGAGAAGTGCCGCAGTGTGCATCTCCAAAATTGCCAGGGAGGAGGAACTACAACAAAAGGGTGCTGCTAGATGCACAATACAGCAGCGCACGTGATTCCATTTTCAATCTTCTGAATACATGAGTCGAGGAATGAAGGCGTTCTGTAATCCTGACAGTACCGAAGGTACAGTACCCAGAAAGCATCATTTATCACGCCCTGACACAACCGGCGTGGCGGCCTTCGACAGATTTCGGACTGATCTTGCTCAGCATCGTGGAAGGTTTCGAGATTGCATCACCAGTAGGTAGCATGGAAGGCAAGTTTCGACCAAACATGGCCTCTTTCCGGCCAGACAAGGGGTACAAATTATTACACATGCTATTTCACTACTTTAAAGTTGAATTGTATGCCTGTATCTGGAAGGAGATGTGGATAGCTGACCAGCACTTTCCCCTCCCCATGTTTCTTCCAATGAAATATTGCTTCACAAGCAATCGAACGCATGCAAAAAAAAAAAAAATTAACATAAGCAGGAGGTGTCGCGTCCCCTCCCTCTACACGGGCGCATCGAGTCAAGGTGAACTTTCAAAGCTCTTTTGGAGTGATATATCCCTAGCATTCAACTTAAGGATCAGTATACTGATCCATAAATTTAAAATGCGCACTAGTTCGACAATAATTCATTGCACGAAATACCCTTGAACTATGTTGTAGTTTGCGAGCAGTATAAACATCTGCAAAAGAGTTTGAGAAAAACAGAGCGGATGGTCCAGGGCTATAGGCAGCCCGAAAGGGACTGCTCCGGGAGCCAAAAATACCCCCTTTTCGGCTAAGGATCAGTATACTGATCCATAGCAAGGTGGTTTTTGCGCAAAGAAGTGCACTGAATGGCTGCTTTATAGTGCTGCACTTGATCCGCGTTCGACCCTGAGGTTCTTGGCAATGCATTGCCAACGACCTATGAAACAGGTCTTAAACCACAAGCACGTACCGTAATCTGCGACGGACACAAGGTGGGGTAGTGCACTATATGTACTACATGTACTACAGTCAGCCAGCACTGTTTAAAATGCTAGAACACTTCACTTATCAGGGAGTTTACATAAGTCCTTAATAGACATAGGTTTAAGACTTGCGACCTCAGACAAAGTGTAAGACTTGTGCAGACCACGATGGGAATAGGACAACTGCAATAACAAAGCCCATGCGTTTCGAATCGAAGCTCTTCGCGCGCGCTTTCGAGGTCTTACCACCGGTGTCACAATAGGGTCCTCATCGGTTTGACTGTCAGGGGCGCCCCGAGTGAAACCTGGATGAGTTTTAGGGGATTTAGGGGCGAGCGTTTCGCGTGCTTCTAAACGAGCTTTAGAATACCAAAGTTACCAGCAGCTTTTCCGTAATCCAGGATAGATGCCAACACATAAGTGTATGTGGCAAAGGTTACACTTACGTGAAGATCGGTGTCCACGGAAAGAGGGTGTTGCCTCAGAGCTTGCCGCTTCTGTCACATCTGAAGCCTGAGACGTGTGTTTAATGCCAAAAGGGAACAATATAAACGTTTGCGAACCTGTTTCTGTTTGTGCATAGATCCCATCGTAAGCTTGATACAGTGTTGCCCATTAAAGAAAATCAACTGGCGCCTCTTTCTTGACTTGGATAGTGCGCTCAGCCGTTGCACAGCAGCTTTGGTAATGCTCCCTGTAGGTGAGTTCATCACATCTGGAACTGCTGACGCGACCTGCAATCTATCAGCCCATTGAAGAAGCTCGCCTGATACATCCTAGATAAAGTCAGCAAGAGACTGGACAGAGTTGAGGGAGTCTCTAAATCTCTTCATTCTACCAAAAACGTCTCGCGATTCCAGAAGATGAGCCTTGCACTGCAGTCGGTATGACGTAAATGCATTCACGGCTAGGTTTTTAAGCGTTTGACTAACCAGCTTCTGTTCCCAGTGGAGAGATGATGTCGAGGAGTGCATAACAGCGCGCGCGTGGGCGGTGCCATCGACCTCCCCCTTAGTCTTGGAATACAGACTTTGTATTCCGTGCTTGAAAACCTTGATAGAAGGCATCGGCCCTCTCTCTTTTATATCTTCGTTTATGACCTTCCAGAATGAAAGTTTGTCCTCTAATAGACGTTTTTTCTGAGCATCCGCAAAATTTGGAGGGACTAGATCGCCATCAGAAGGTCCATGAGCCTAGCTGGCCAGAGCTCTTGCTTTTGGTGCAAGGGCCATCTCCAACGCACTTAACACGTGCTCCGGCGCCTGTACGATGACTACGTATAAAAGACCAGTCTCAGACGCTGATACATAGACTGCAAGACAAACACGTAGCACCAGTATTTGTTGTATAACTTGGCCCATGTGAATCTCAGGTATGTACTGACGAAAGGTTGCGTCGCCAACCTCGCATGTAATGGGATCTGCTGATGCAATCCCCATCGCCCGGTCCAGCGACCTGGAGGCAACACTTGACTTGATTTCAACACTGGCCAAGATGCCCCCTAATGCGTTGCTCTCTGTTAATCCATCCAGTCCCAGCACTATGTAGTCAATTATTGCGACTCCGTCCGCAGAGCACGCAAGCCATGACTCCTCCTTACGCGCTACCATTCCAAGTTCGAATAAACCCTTTACAAAAGCCTTTGCCTCCAGCGCTAAGAAAGCAGCCTTCTCGTTTGCAGTTCCCCGCATCATCGCCTCAGTCGATCGCGATCCACTAAATCACGATTCGGTGCATTGGCGGAGCAACTGTTGGGGTCGCGGGGCTTCTGTAGTACAAACGGCGAGCCCAAGAAGCAGCCGCACGGCACTGTCTGACATTACAAATCGACCAGCAAGCGTTCCTGTCACTCTAAACTGCCTCATGACGAACCAATCCGCGCAACGTTGTTCGATCGTTAGAATCTGGCAATGCTTCATTGCCTCCCTTGCAACAGCGCTCTTGGTTGAGGGGTCATTCTCAAGAGGCCATGTTCGTGGTGAGATTCTGTCGGCCCGCGCTCCGAAAAGGAGCGACCGGCAGGCCTCCAGCCGTGGTGACGCAACCCATGTGGCTATTGACTTTGCCATATATGAAGGCAGGTTGTGAGCAGAGCGCAGAACTTTGCTCAACTTAGTTGTGCCTCTTTCTCTAACAGACACAGCTGAGACCCTCTGCCTAAGCGGTGCGTCTGGTTTTGTGCCCTTGAGAAGCTTAGTGGCGCAGAACGCCGCAGGGGCCTGGTCTACAGAGTCGTCAATTATAAAGCTCCTCGGCCAGTCAGATGTGAAGTTGCCGGTTGCAATTGGAGTAAGTCATGGCACATCTTGCTGTACTCTCTCTACTGGTACATCTTCATCAACTTCTAACTACCCGCCATCACCGTCCACATCATCCCCCCCAATATCGCCCACCTCTTCCTCCTCCTTATCAAAACGCCCAACTGGCAGGAAAGACTTACCCAGAAAACGGTGACAGTTGTGGTATAACCACCTTCGTGTAGTGCAATGTGCCTGGCAGGCCGCGAACACAGTCCGACGGTCAAACAAAAAAAAGAAAAACAGCAACAACAACAACCACTGCCGATGGCACGCGCTACGGAGCGTTTGAGACTCTCTTTCCCCTTGTGTGGGCTTGCGGCTCACGGTAGCTCGACTCCGACGGGGGGGTTAAGGAAAGATACCCGGCCCGGGAGGATAATGGTGGTAGAGACTTGTGAAGACTTGAGTGCTCGACGAGTGCGGGTTGGGCTTGTCTACGAGAATGTAACCGCAGTTCTCTGGGTTGTAAGGCCAATGCTCGACGAGCGTCATCAGCACCTCGGGTATAATTCAAGGTCTTCGACGGGGGCTTGTTCAGCACTACCCGACAGGATCGTAACTGTGTAGAAACGCTACTACCAACGTGTTGCCCGATGGCTAAAAACACCCTCACCAGCGCGATCGCGATCGCGGTAGAAGGTACCAACTCTGTCTCATACAGTGAGACCTTTGACCGAGGCGTCGTTACAACCGCCTTCCTACGGAACTTGAAACAGTAGCAGCGCTACACAACGTGTTGCCCGATGGCTAAAACACCTACACCGGATCGGTCGCAACCAATTCCAATGGAACCAACTGAATTAAGGGAAAAATAGATGCAGAGATAGAAAAGGTAAAAGGATAAGGAAAAGGAATGGGACCCCGAGCAATAAAGGATGACGTTAGCAGCGTAAAAGGGAAGCGCGTCTCGTGAACGGAAGCGGTCTTCGACGAAGGCGAGATCTAACTCCGGCAACTCGGGTTGGTTTATTGACTTGTTCGGTCAAAGGGCTAAGTTATATAGAACCCCGCCGGGGCGCGTACAGTAGCTCCCGGCTCTAGATTTTAGATCTGATTAGTAAATAAATTAAATAATTAAAATAATCGTGCGCTTCGTCGCACAAGTGTGTCCCCCAAACCCGGACTACAGTATGCAATTTTTACTTTTTTACTTCTTTTCACCCCCCTTTTCAGGTGCGTATTGCACTACACTTCGTCCCGACCACTCCGAAACGTGGGGGGTTAGAGGTAAAAGATTGCGCCCCGCTGGGTAATCCACTCGCGAACGCAGACCGCACAGATGGACTCGAAAAGAGAGAAGGCTCACGTGGCCGGTGACGCGCAGGCGGTCAGTAGTGTTAGATCCAGACGGCCGGTCACGGGTTAGAAGCTTGAGACTAAAAGGGAAACCGGAACGAAGATAGCAATTAGCCGTAAAGGGAGGGGAGGCGAGTCTGCCTCCCGTTTCCTGGAACGGGCCCCGGTCTTAACCCCTAAGTGGGACGCCAGGGCACCTGTCCCGCTACAGTAGCTATTACTTACTGTATACCATCTACTACGCTAAATTGGCTAATTTGTGCCACTAACTACCAATTACTAGTTAGTCACCGTACGGATTATACACGTGTGCCCGCGGCCACGATCCCGTCTAACGGTTGTTCCACGTGTTACCCGTGGCCACGCTCGCTGTTACCGGCTGTTCCACATCGGACCCTTGGGGTACTACTGTGCACGGCGGCGGGCGCGTATACGCCTGCTCGCTACGGTAGCACACGCCCTCCCGAGCTGTTGTCATTACGCCGGGGGTTGTGGTACGTAATTGTACTAGAACAGTGCAGGAGGTGCTTCGGCATCACGAAGAGGGATCCAGTTTCTTGCACGAGCAAACTACGAAGCGGCGACAACTTTCCAATAGCCTCTGTCGGCTGTCACAATTACTCCATGGTGATTGTGAGATCCCTGGTCTTTAAGAACCATCGACAGCATCTCATCCACACTAGAAGTCTGCGATTGGCCCCGGCGGCGAAATCGTACAAATAGCGTTAGCTGCGAGAAGTGATCTGCCAGAGCGTCAGCGCAGTATCACTCTTTGTCAGCCTTGCGGTTAGATATTATTTTGGCCTTATTATCGCTCGCCCTTGTCCAGTACAGGTCATTGTCGAGCGTTAAGGTTGTGTAAGGCGAGTTAAAAAACATTCTACATGACAGTTGAAATGCAGCGTGTTCAAACTCACTCCGTTGCACTGTTTGGTCCCTCTGGGAGTTCCAAGAGCTCTCTCCAGTGGTACCACGGCCCATCACAGGGTATGCCTTGATGTTGTTAGCAATAAAACGTATTCTCGCCAGAGAAGGTGCGTCTTAACCAAACAGTTCCAGATTTCAATGGACTTCTGTACACTAAGCCCTGTTGTATACGACAGCAGCACTACGGAAACAAACCGGTACATGTCCCATAGCTTAAGTTTTTCAACTGGGAGATCATGAAGTAAAATGTGTTCATTAGTCCATTCCATGCATTTATTTAGTACATCGTCAACAAATAAAGTGACAAAGCTTCCTCTGGTTGCCGTCAAATCTCGTACAAGCCTTGCCTCCGGCATCTTCGCGATTGCAGAAGTCAAAACAACCTCGCCCGCTCCCCAACCACTTCCTCCGCGATAACGACACCCAGGGCACCTTGACTAATTATCCGCCAGCCTTGCACAGCCGCTGACTTCCCACGCAAGCTCTGCGCAGCCCCGCGAACTCCTCCTCTTCCGCGCCCTCGGACTCTTCCACGGGCTCGGTCCCTCCCACGGCCGTGAGCCCTCTCGCTGCGAGCCCTGTCGTCACCTTCGGGCTGCGGTGATGTAGGAAGAACGGTTGATATGGTAGTCCTAAGCCTCTTGTGCAAGGAAGTGGGTGTCCTGTTGCTTCCACTTTGCCGTTTTTTTTTATTTTTGAAAACTTGAATGATTCGGGGTAATGAGCTCTTTCGGTCGATACCGGCTTTGATCTATGAAGCAGACTGTAAGAGACCCTTATAGGGTGCTCAAAACACTCCTATTGCCAGCACTCCACAACCCGTGGAGGTCTTGGGATCGATGCCCTTTATTCTTTTGAACCTCAGGGCTTTGAGGCTTTATGTATGGATTTGACTACCGGAAAACTACAGAAATGGCTAGACAGTTCCTCTCTTCTAGAATGCATGCACCATCATGGTGCATCAAATAATGTCAAATGCAAGAGAGGGACAGCTGACACTTCCCACAAGGTACTGTGTCACAGTACCACAGTCCTCCCTCTCAAAGACTCCGTAAGGAGTTTCGGGCTCGCTGAACCTTAGCTTTGTCCGCAAAGGTCTTAAGAAATTGTTCCACCATATCTGGGATATCTTCATGCATGCACTGCAGAGATTCCCAATTAGGTTCCTCGTGTGCGAATCCTTTCCATTTAACGCGAACCTCGTATCTCTTCTCCCTGAAATTGTAGCGCAGATCCAAGAGCTTTAGTGCGACATTGTAGTGAATGTCATTATGGTCGATAGTATCGAGTAATTCCTGAGTCACATTAAGTTGTGAATCGGCGTAGAACTTCAATCTATTGGCATGGACAAGCGCGATCCTTTCATTGACCAAATCCTGGCACTCATAGACCCAATCAGATACAGCACGGATAATTTTTTGCGGTCCTAACCACTGGAGTTGAAGCTTTCTTCCATCTTGTGCTATGCGCTTGGCGACTAAGACGAAGTCGCCAACAGAGAAGTTTGCGTGTTGCACATTGGTCTTTCGATTATGTGCGTTGATGGAGGCCTCTCTGCGTTTGGTCCTTCGGGCGGCCACGTCTTGATGCAAGGATTCCAACGATTCAAGAAGAGCGTCAGTACGTATGCACCGTAAAAGCTTGATTGAATCGAGAGACTTGGGCTTTGAGTGTGTTGGGGGAACGATAAGGCTGAGAGGGTTGTCCGGTGGTAAACCAGAGAACACTGTAATAGGCGCACGGTGACCAAGACTCGCCACCTTCGCGTGGTTCAAAACGGATTGAATGATTGGAAGAATGTACGGCCATTCTTTTTCTTGCATACGGAATTCTGAAAGAAGGGCATGGCAAGTTCGAAGGACTTCGCGGCAAACTCTTTCTACTGTTCCATTTGCTTGAGGTGTGTTGGGTGTGGTAAAGTGATGGTGGGCATGAAGCGCGCGATTAACCTTATCCATAAGGATATTTTTGAAATGGCTGCCTCTATCAGAGATCCATACTGGCGAGACACCAAAGGCTGCGAACCAGTTAAGCAGAGCGTTGACAGCTGACTCAGCGTCTGGTTCTGTAGCGAGTTGTAACCACGTATACATCGAGGCGTCATCTTTGATGATTAAAGCGTATTTGTGCGTAGTCACACTGTCCCCCATATACAAGAAGTCAAAATGAATGATCTCGTTGGGCTTATCGGAATGAAGTGCATGGCCATACGGGCGAGGGACACGTTTCCCTGCGACTGTCGCGACACAATGCAGACACGAACGACAGAAGGATGAGATGTCCGCATGCATGGTGTTCCAAAAATAATGTTCTTTGATAGACCTGTGTGTACTTTCAAACGCCCGATGACCAGCACGACCACAGTGACAAATGACGCAGATACGCAGTTGTAAATGGGTGCAGGTAGCCGGAATGAAGATGGAACCGTCTCGAGTCTTAAGTAAACCACCACTCAAGGTCAAACTAAAATCGGATTTGTCTTCATCCGTAATTGCCTGTTGTGCGGCAAAAATGTCGGCCGTGGACGGCCATGTGAAATCTGGGACGTAATCGGGGGCAAAGGGAGCTTGGAAGAGTGCAGCAATGCGCAGATGTTGGACTTCCACCGCTTGGTTACGAGTGTTTTCTGGCTCCGATCCCCAGCGTGACAAAAGATCAGCCCAGCAGTTGTCTTCTCCGGATATATGTATGATGGTGTAGCTGAAATTAGCTAGAGTCATACCCCAACGTTGTATCTTGCCCAAGTTGGCTTTTGTCATCCGTGCTGCACAGTATTCGGGGTTGAATATGAAAACAAGATTGCTGTGATCAGTGAACAGATGAAAACCTTGTGGGCGCATGAGGAGGTAGTCGAGGCGCTCGACGCTAAAAATGATTGCTGCCGCTTCCTTTTCGGGTGTAGACCAGCGCGAGCTGGCGTCTTTAAAAGAACCAGAAAGGAAAGCGAGCGGAGAGTGTTTTTGTTCTGCCACCGGTAGGTCCAACTCGCACGGCGCGATCTGCGTTAGTACACCGGACCAATGCTTGTCGCTGGCATCGGTGAATAAACATAACAGTTTCGAAGCGTCTGGGTGAGCGAGAGTGACGGAATGCGCAAGAGCGTTCTTGGCGTTGCTAAAAGCTTGGGAATGTACCTCAGCCCATCCGACGTCTCCCAGCTTGATCTTAGAGGCACGCCGCTTCGTCCGACCACCTGCCTTATTATAAACGTTTTCCAAAAGTGCAATTAAAGGGGCCATCAAGGTCGTGAACTCTGGAATACCCGCGCGCATCCAGTTAGCGGCACAGGTGAATTGTTGCAGCTCATCACCTTTTTGTGGATGGGGCATGTCTAGCAAAGCCTGTAGGCGAGCAGGGTCCATGCGTACCCCTGTGTCGCTGATTAACCGTCCACACCACTTAACTTCGCGCAGGAAAAGTTTGCATTTGGACGCATGTAGCTTGAGTCCTCGACTCTGACAGAGCTGGAAAAACTTTTTGAGAGTATCCAAAAGTTCAGTTGCGTCTTTGGCGTGAAAAAGCATGTCGTCGAGCCAAAGAAGTAGCTTATCCGAGATATCATGGCAGATCAGTTGTACTGAACTTTGACAGTAAGCCACAGCGTTTCTCTGCCCATGCCTGACACGAGTAGGGGTGTATACGCCATCAGGCGTGATGAAACTTTGGCACTCCTGCGATTTCGCAGCGAGAGGCAGTTGCCAGTATCCTTGACACAAATCGATGGCAGCAAAACATGTCTTCCCGGCTAATCGACAGATCACTGTTTCAAGGTCGGGCATGGGCCAGGCATGTGGCAGGGTAACTTTGTTGACAGGTCGCAAATCTGTAGTGAATCGGAATTGTTCCGGTCCGTGCTTGGGTACAATGAGAGCGGCGCATGCCCACGAGCTCTCACTGTTACGTCGCACAAGCCCCAATCGTTCCAATTCAGCAACTTTGTGGCGAAGAAAGGCTGCTTGGGGTGGCGCATATCGTCGTAGTTTCACACGCACGGGCTCTGCGTCAGGTTTGAGGCGGATGTTCATTGGTGGCACATCGACGGGTGGATCGGAACCAAGTTTGACACGGAACACGTCGACGTATTGTCGGAGCATACCTTTCAAAGTTTCGGCATGGGTGGAAGATAGGCCGTTGTCGATGGCTTCGGTCAACATGCGGTCCAGATGTGGGGTTACATTCTGTTGAGCGTGGTCGCCTGCATCAATTATGTCCAGCTCGGGTGTCTCCTGTTCATTTTTTTTGGCAGGCGCCACAGCACTGTCGTCCTCGCTGTCAGCCAGGAAGGTTGCTTGTGTAATGACCTCTTTAGAAACTAAGCGAGACAGAGCTCCGGCATGTTGGTCTGATGCTGCCATATTCGCGTCGGCGTGAAAGGAAATATGCGAGCAATTCACATCATTATACTGACGGCGAACACGTACCAAGTGATCATCGAGATTAAATCCAAGGGACTGTAGAAGTGGCCTCGACAGCAAAACCTCGTCCATAGGCTCCTTAAACACCATATATTCCGCATTGCGTAGTCTGAAGGGTCCCTCCAATGTCTGAAGGGTAGTTGAAATACGAGCCTTCTGTTCCGCCGTGATTACAATCGGCTGATCTCCGCCTTTGACAGCTAGTTCCATGGTGATAGGGGTTGCCAAGGGCAAGACCGAAACAAAAACATCCGAGAGGGCCAATTTGTTGAGGTGTGTCTCCGATAATGCAGCATGGTCGGAGCCATAATCACCATTGATAATGACGGGTATGGTATCCGCCAACTTGGCTTTGATACGACCGTCGCGGCGCTCAGCAAGGGTATGATTCTGTTCTGGTGTAATCGTACCAGAGACAGTGAGCTGTTTCAAGGCACCTGATGGTTTGGGCTTGTTTCGTAAATATTGCTCCAAAAGGCGCTTCTTGGTTTCTGGCGACGACTTCGGGCATTTGTTGATAAAATGTCTCTCGCCTGCACACGTATTTGTGTTCAAACACGACGGCGGGAGTTTTTTCTGGGGGTCGGTTGGGGAATATGGATCCGTGTTTATGCCACTCGTAACGTTACGAAACGAAAACCGCGATTTAGGGTGATGAAAGTCGCTCGGCATAACAGATGTCCCGTTGGAAGTTTTTCCCCGTTGTACGCGGCGATCCGTATGTCTCTGTGGCCCTTGTCTGCCCTTGTTATACTCGTTTCCGTTTTTATCGTAGTCAGAACGGTTGTAAGCAGATGAAAGATACTCTCTTTCATTGCATGGGACAAATTGTTCACAAGCCACTGCCATATCAACCACATATTTGTAAAAACCTTTCCAGTCTTTCTTTAAAGACGACTTGTGCAAAGCCAGGTCGTTTTCAATTTTCCTCCGGAGCGTCGGGGGTCGCAGCAAACTGCAGATATGGCGAACAGCTGCCTTGGGGTTGTCCGTCTTGATATTATCCAATTTCTTGCTACGCATGAAAGTATTGTAGTCAGTGAAGAGGGAAAGTATTCGTAACTTTGGGTCAGTTTCAGCAGTTTTAATACGCACTGACTTGCGCACGAGAGAATCAAGCTCCTCAACTGTAAAACTATCAAGCGTGTAGTTGTCTTGAGCAATTAACCATCTCTCAAGGGTTTCGTCCTTCAATTCAGCCCGCGTAGTGACGCCGGGGAAAGTTTCTAAGTCAATAAGTGATTCAAGCAAATCGAAATCGACAGAAGAGACCAACGAAACCGGTTTAAAATCACTTCCTTGTGACTCTGCCTCTGAAACGCGTAGAAGATAGCGCTCCCTCTCCCGCAAAAAAATGTGAATCGTCTTTCGTCCAAGTTCTGTTAGTTCGGGATGTCGCTCTGGAATAAAAACCGGCGGCCCGACAGTAGAATGGTTTTTCAAACTCATGATCGTAACCTAAGGAGGCTTAGTGATCACTATTGCCAGCACTCCACAACCCGTGGAGGTCTTGGGATCGATGCCCTTTATTCTTTTGAACCTCAGGGCTTTGAGGCTTTATGTATGGATTTGACTACCGGAAAACTACAGAAATGGCTAGACAGTTCCTCTCTTCTAGAATGCATGCACCATCATGGTGCATCAAATAATGTCAAATGCAAGAGAGGGACAGCTGACACTTCCCACAAGGTACTGTGTCACAGTACCACAACTCCTCAAGTCGGGTCTACGGATCAGTATACTGATCCATAGGCCAAGATCTGGGAAACCCCAAAATTGCTGAAGGATCAGTATACTGATCCATAGAAATGCTAGGGATATGACTTGCAGGTACATGAATTACGGCCTTTTTCGATAGTCTCTTGGCGAGAAGGAGGCAAGAGGTGATATTGATGGAGGCTGCAGTTGCTGACATTTCGGTTGCGTTTGACCGACAAAGTTTCATGGATTTCAAGGACTGTAAGTCTTGTTACGGCTTAAACAAACTTTGAATCAAAGGCAGTAGGTAATGCGTCCTCCTCGGTACATGGGCGTATCGAGTCAAGTTGTGCATACAGGGCCCCGCTGGAGTGATGTATGGCTTGCAACTGCAGGAGGGGTAAACTTCTTTCCCAGTCTCATGACGTCACAGAGGAAAGAATAGGGGGCGGCGGGGTTCGTGCTCGCCAGTGTTTTCCGAGATGTTGACCATCAAGGCGTTCTCGAGGGATTCAAGGGGCTTCATGCTTTCGTTGTGGTTGCGCAACGTTCCGCACTCGACACCGAGGGAAGAAGCCAATCGTGCATTGACTATTGCACGACACGCGTAATACACAAAGATCCAGCCAATAAGATTCCCTGCTGCTCTCCTTGTGGGGTGATACTCTCGTAATGACGTCACTAAACGGGTTTTGTTGCTATTATTTGGATATATCTCAACGACAGGATAGCTCCAGATAGGTCCAGTGTGCAAAGTCCTCTTTTGTTGATTATTCTGATGAGATCAAGTCAAAACAAAAATGTCCAGCAAGGAGCCTTGCGGTGGATAGACATTTCAATTTGTTAATCTGGGCAATCCTCTTTCATTGCATCTAACATGATGTCGACAGGGCATGCATTCTTTCAGCCTTCTCTTCATTGTAAGACCCAATATGTAACTATGAGGGTTTTAGAACACTGCAGGAAGTCTTCTGCGAGAAGCTTGGAATGGTACTGTACATTTTAGCGACAGCTCCGCCTATAAATTGAACAGAGAACACACGCGAAAGACCTTCTCGGGGTCCTTCTACAGTAGCAGCGATTTTGAGCCGCACGCACAAGTTCGTCAGTAAACGTCTCAAAGTCAATTAGGC
Source organism: Chondrus crispus (assembly GCF_000350225.1). Classification (NCBI taxonomy): domain Eukaryota; phylum Rhodophyta; class Florideophyceae; order Gigartinales; family Gigartinaceae; genus Chondrus; species Chondrus crispus. Next base: position 197,822 of record NW_005179389.1, on the reverse strand, counting down.
CTACGACACTATTTCGTTCAACAATCATCACAACGATGGCAAGTGGAACTATTTCATTTTTAATTCTTGCTTTCTCTTTATTTGTGGCTCTGTCACACGCTGCAGTTCCGGAATGCGAAATTGGAACTTTCCGCAAAGGAATGAGATGTTTACCGTGTCCTCAGGGGACGTATCAAGACAAGAAAGGAGCTACGGAGTGTATTCCATGTCCAAAAGGCTTCTTTAACCCATTTACGGGGGCACCGGGAGTTGACATTTGCCAACCTTGCAAGTCTGGCACGTTCAGTACAACCCTTGGCGCCAAGTCTAGCGCTGTATGCAAGCCATGTGCATCCGGGAAGAGCTCTCCTGAAGGAGCTGATCGATGTCTGTCCTGTCCAGCGGGCACTTTCCTTTCCAAATGTCCTCAAGGGGTAGAGGTTTTCGTTGGTCCAGAGATGGTCTGCGATGTCTGTGTTGTCTTCGGCATATGCGAAAGGAAGCCGCTTGAACTCAAATGTCGACCGTGTGAAGAACGTTCTTTCACCGCCCGCCCCAACTCGCTGAAATGCGATTCCTGTCCAGACGGTACAGTCTCTGAAGTAGGAGCATCGTCGTGCAAGCGTTGCCCTCCTGGGAAAGGCAATGTCAATTTTAACGGGATTTGCCAGACATGCGGCTCGTTCCTATCCCACGATGGAAGCACTAGTTTCTGCGGTAGGTGCCCAGATGGCTTCAGAGGCGACAAGAAAGACGGTGCGACAATGTGCGTCCCATGTCCTGCAGGGACAGCGGGCACTTTCGGTAGCTGTAAAAGATGTCAACCAGGGGAAAACACTTCCGTCACAGGGGCTACATCTTGCGTACCAGATGACACACCGTGTCCTTCCAACTTTTTCCGCAACTTTCGGGGAGTGTGTCAGCGTTGCGAGACGTCTGAGCGGTATAATCGAAGGACGAGTAGGTGCGATCTTTGTCCCAGCAATACTCAAAGCAAAGGAGGGATTGACACCAAATGTGTACGGTGTCCGCGAGGTGAGGAGCGTTCCAACGGAATGCCAAATGATAGGTCTTTGACGCAACTGATGTGCACATGCAAGCTGGGCCTTGCCAGGACACCAGCGGGGCGTTGCGAGCGATGCGCACTGGGATTCTTTCGAGGTGACGAGTTTTTCGAGGGAGACGAGACAAATGGTAACTCTTGCTTCAGATGCTTCGAAGGGTCGTTCGCTGACCGTCCGGGAAGCGCGAAATGTCGTCCCTGCCCACCGGGAAGCTTTCAGGGTCGTCGGGGACAAACGAAATGTGTGAGATGTCCTTCGGGAACAGTACCAAATTCCTTGCGCTCCGAATGCATTCTTCCGGCGACGGGGTGTCCGAGGGGAACGACAAGGAGGAATTTCGATCGTTTAAGCTTCAACTGCGATGGGCCAGATGTCTCAGAGCGACCGCCGTGTTCAACATTCCAAAGGTTTGTTCCGAAAACGGGAAAATGCGAAAGCTGTCCGTCTGAATTTACGAGCAAAGGTGGGAGGGCCACAATGTGCACGCGATGCAATGGCATCTTCTGGGGGGATGACGAATGCAAGTGCGTGTCAGGCTACTTCGATGCACGGGAGCTCTTCGATGGCGTCTGCCGCACGTGTCGTTTGGGCACGACAGGAGTGTCGGGTGTAGAGGGGTGCACGAAATGCCCTGCAGGAACGTTTCGCGGACGAACATCTTCGGGAGATCAGCCATGCGAGTTGTGTTCTGCAGGGACGTTTAGTAGACCTGGAGCCGCGAGGTGTAGTGCGTGCCCTGCAGGGACCAATACTTTCGACTCGGGTGCCGCAAACTGCGTCGTGCCCGGGTCACTGGCGTAAGACAGGGGTTGGTCTATTGGGCTTAAAGAAAAAAATGAGTGTCATGAGAGGCTTGACGTACTTCACAACGAATTACCGAATCAGATTTGTTAAGGAAGTTTATGCTGGTCGCTCAGTGTCAAGAGAAGTACAGGACTGCCTTTTTGGTACCTCGAAAACGGGGGGTTACGGGTAGTAAAGTGCGCCATTGCCAAGTTATAGAAGAGCGCCCTGCTCCAATAGTACTGATAAAATAAAGTTGTTATGCAGCATTTCGGAGATCAGAAACTGCAAACTAGCAGTACTAGTTGACTTTCCCTTCGCTTCTAAAGGTATCTTCCTGAACTCATCTGGGGAGATTGCTTTCGTGCCTTTGGTTGCTATCGATGCAGAATGCAGTAGTTTCCAAACACTGTAAGGCGACCTTCCTTTTCAACACTTTTACGTACATCAATGAGTTGATTTTCGCGAGGATAGACGAGCAAGGGCTTTACTTGTGTTGATGGCCTTCTCGTTGATTGTTGGTATACCTGCTGGAGTCGTGAGCCAGAGATCAATGACACCAGGAGACTAGAACACATAATCAGCGAATCTAATACGACGCAAAGACTTGCGAAGAGGCTTGAGCTTGCGGCGAGCATGAAGGTAGACGGACCGAAGTTCCGACAGGCCAACTACTGAACTTGGAACACCCGTGTCGACACAGAAACCAAGCAGCTGATTAACAGAGTTAGAACGATCTGAGAAAGGTTGTGCGAAGAACCGCGTGAAGTTGCAGTCTACGGCTGCCCTTAGATGAGGAGTTCTCATTGAGGGCAGGCCGCTGTCGGATAGAGTGCAAGATAAAGTGCAAGTGGGCTTGTTTAAAGTCTAAATCTCTTCAGCATCCTTGGCTACTTTAAGCATTATGATCAAGCCTTGTACCTCCCCTCTCTAGTGGAATGGTAAATTTTGCGTCCAACACAAGTCGAATTCAGAAGTAATGAGAATCTAGAATGGTGAACGAATCTGGAATTCTATTTGCAAAAAAGCTTCTGAACAGTCCGTGAGATTGGAACAAAATTTTAAATGCGAGTGTGAAATTGATTTTGGCGACACGGAGGGGGCCCGAGACGGAGGGGTGCTATTTCGAGATCGCCGAAGTCTCTCGCCCACTTCAACCACTCCTGCTCGTTCTCTTGCGCCGCCCTACTCATTTAATTGACGCAAACGCACTGAGGAAAACGTTCCCTTCCCAGCGATACTGGTCTGGGAGCGTGCTTCCGAAAACTTCTCCTGCTGTCGGGGAGAGAAGGTGAAGGAAGTGAGTCGGTTCTCAAGGCCTCTGCCAGCTGTATCTTTGATTCTATCAAACCAACGTTAGTTTGAGAATGTCCTTTAAGTCATATTGCATCGTCTTTTCCCCGTGGTTCCTCCCGCGCTGCAGGCAGTGCTGACAGGCGGCTCGACCGTGCTCGTGGTGGTGCTGGGTTGCGCTGTGGCGGCCGTCGCGGTCGCGCGCGCTGCCGTTCTACTCCAACGCGACGCACCATGACCCGGAGCGGATCGTGCTGTGTCTGGGGGAGAACCTGACAAATTTGCGACGCGATAAAGCTCGGTTCTGGAAACACGCGCACCACGCGATGGTAGTGCCCACAGCTAGGTATTCCCGATCTCCCGCCAGCTGTATCTTCACATTACAACAGTAGCGCTTCCCACCGATACCTCCTCCGCAATCACCTCCTTCGATTGTAGGCGTGGAAAGACCAGACGTGTTGTGTGCGATGCGTCAGCCAAGGAAAGGTCTGGAAATACAACAGAACCTTGCCTCACGCTACCTTTTCGGTGTATGCCGTCAAGCTCCCAGCCAAATTTGATCAACGTGGCCTGGCAAAATTCACACTCTAACTTGGCTCCTCACGGACTGTGAAGTCACCCGAAATTGCAAATCCGATTACACATACTGTAACATTAGCCTTCGCTTTACTCGTACGAGATGAACTATTGCTACGGAGAAATAGGGATAAATTGTGTCGAAGTCTCACGTCTAGCGTTTCATGGCACTTAATTATCCTCTAAACCAACAACCATATGCTACGCCAGTGATCCAGGTACGACGCAGTTTGCGGCACCCGAGTCGAAAGTATTGGATCCGGGGGGGCACAGAGTGCACCTTTCGGCTCTAGGTTTGCTAAATGACCCTCGCCTACACAACGAGCATACACCACCTCCGCCGCCTGAATCTTCTCCGCGAAACGTTCCCTCGGGACACTTGGTGCAACCCTCAACACCCGGGACTCCTACTGTGCCCAAAGGACAGTTGCGACAGACGCCGTCGAAGAGCTCCCGCCCCTCCCCGAAGCCTGTAATGCACTTGCATTCGTCATCTCCCCAGATGATGCCACCGCATGCCGTGCACTCTGTGTCCCTCCCACCTTCGCTGGTGGATCCAAATGGACATCTCACGCATTCTTTCGTTGTCGGAACAAACTTTTGCAATGTCGAACACGGCGGACGCTCTGGGATATCTGGCCTATCGCAACTGAACTGTTCACTGTTGATATTTCTCCTTTTCGCCCCCAGCGGACATCCTGTCTTCGGATTAAGACATTCGACTCTCGAGGGTCCAGGAACTGTTCCCGAAGGACATCTAAGGCATTTCGTTTGTCCCCTTCGAGGCTGAAAGCTTTTCGGGGGGCAAGGTCGGCAACTTGGGCTTCCTGGGCGGTTGGAGAACGTCCCCGCGAAGCATCTCAGGCAAGAGTTACCATTTGTCTCGTCTCCATCGAAAAACTCGCCATCTCGATAGAATCCCGGTGCACATCGTTCACAACGCCCAGCTGGGGTCCTAGCTAAGCCTGGCTTGCATGTGCAACTCTCTTCCGTCTCAGATGTGCCATTCGGCATTCCATTTGAACGCTTCTCACCCCGTGGGCACCGTATACATCTGGTGTCAACCCCTCCTTTGCTTAGAGTATTGTTTGGACATTGATCGCACCTAGCTTTCTTCTGATTATACCGCTCAGACGTCTTGCAACGCTGACACGCTCCCCGAAAGTTGCGGAGAAAGTTGGAAGGGCATGGGGTGTAGTCTGGTACGCACGACGTTGCCCCCGTGACAAAATTGTTTTCTCCCGGTGGGCATCTATGACAGTCACCGGAAGTGCCTGCAGTCCCTGCAGGACATGGGATGCACATTTTCGCGCCGTCTTTCTTGTTGCCTCTGAAACCATCCGGGCACTTAATGCAGAAACCAAGGTGTCCATCGTGAAATTTGAAAGAGTCGCACGTCCTGCAGATGCCATCAAAGTCTTCATTGCCCTGTCCAGGAGGGCAACGCTTGCACGACGGTGATCCTACTTCAGATAATGTACCGTCTGGACAAAATTCGCACTTCAGCGAGTTGGGTTTGGCGCTGAAAGAACCCTCTTGGCACGGTCGACATTTGAGTTCAAGCGGCTCCCTTTCGCATAACCCGAAGACAACACAGACAATGCAGATCATCCTTGGACCAACGAAAACCTGTTCCCCTTGAGAACATTTCGAAAGAAAAGTGCCCGCTGGACAGAACAGACATCGATCAGCCCCTTCAGGAGAGCTCTTCCCAGATGAACAAGGCTTGCATACAGCGCTAGACTTGGCGCCAAGGGTTGTGCTGAACGTGCCAGACTTGCAAGGCTGGCAAATGTCAACACCCGGTGCCCCCTTATATATGTTGAAGAATCCTTTTGGACATGGAAGACACTCCGTGGCGCCTTTCTTGTCTTGGTACGTACCTTGAGGACACGGCAAACATCTCATTCCCTTACGAAAAGTTCCAATGTCGCATTCCGGAACAACAGCATATGACAGAGCCACGAAGAGAGAGAGAACGGGAATAAAAATTGAGGTATTGGCAATTCTCATCCTTGGCATTATCATCAGAGGCAATAGGTTTGCAGGTTTAATTGACGTAGGGTCCTTTGCTGGCGAGCGTGTGCATGCAGCTCGAATTGCTGATACTGTAGAACGGAAAGGGTCTTAGTCATGTACTCCCTGTTCAATATATAGTGCCAGAGCTGTCGCCGGAACGTGTTATTCAAAGATTCTCTCGGATGACTTCCCGTGCTGTTCAAAAACTCTCATACATGCGTTTCCGGTCCTACAACGAAGAGAACGCTGGATGCTTGCTTGGAAACGCACTTTGAGTATGTTGTGTTTGCTCTCGGCTCACGGTTTGTGTGCATCTGAATAGATGTCCTGTCTGCAGTACGTTTGATACAAATGAAAGGGGGGTCGCGCCGGTTGCAGAAAGTGAAAGGGTTTCCGTCCCCAAGTTCCTTGCTGGATACAGCATTGTGGTTGAGATTTCATCAAATCAGATTTGCCGAAAAAAAAGGCAGTCTGGCAGGCTGGATCAGTCTTGAACTGTCACACCGTTAAGAGATAACCCGAACACCGCTGTAGCCATAGAGCTAGATTACAGGAAATACAGGACACTACGAAAGCGTCACTACGAAAGTGTCACTACGAAAGTGTCACCCGGAAGAAAAAAAAGCAGCAGGGAGTCTTACTGGCCTGATTCCATTTTAGCATGCGTTTCATCCAAAAAGCAATATACGTCTTGCTTCTACTGGACTAAACAAGTGAATAAAGAGGAACCAAAAGGAAAATATGAAGTCTTTTGAATCCATGGAGAATGCCTTGGTGGTTAACATTTCCCAAAACATCGACGAGAACAAACCTCATTACCCCCACTTCTTGCCTCTGTGACATCCAGAGATTGTGAAATATATTTGTGCCTCATATAGCTGTAAATCATGCAGCGCTCCAACGGGTGTCCCTGTACGCACAGCTTGACTCGATACCGATTCGGTTATGCATTCGGTTGTCCGTCAAACAATATTTTATTGGAAGAAAGAAACATAAGGGACAGTGTGGGTAAGCCATATCCATCTTCTTCGAGATACAAGGATGATAACTCATCTTAATATCATCACAGTTTCACCTCCCATCAGGCCCTCAAGAGGCCATGTTTTGTCGAAACTCGTCTTTTATGCTTCACCGAAAGTAATTTAACCTCTAGAAACCATACAATACTGCTGAGTGAAATCAGTCCAAAAGCTGTAAAAGATGGTCATGTCCGTTCGTCCCAATGCGTGATAGTGAGTAATTTCTGGTCGCGTTCTGGGTTGCTGAACGCAGTCATTCCTGATCCGACAAATGACTGCCATTTCTGCTTTCAAAAAAAGATTTTGAATCTGTTGAAGTTTGTGTTTTTATTCCTTAGAGTTGCTGCACGAGACCTAATTTATACTACTTTGTATCTGCAGATACCATCTCAGTGCGTTCCAGATTATGTGAGGTAGTATTGCACGTTGTAGTAAAATGCAGAGATGAGATGGCTCTCTTTGATGTTTATCGTCAGGAGAACCTTAAGTGGGGAAAGAAAGACAGGGCAATATGGAAAACTATAGTAGGTGCGGTCTGACTGGGCTGTCTTACGAGGTGGTGCACTGTAGAGTGCCTAAGAGCTGCCGCGTAAGTTTTGAGGAGTTCGGAAGCAGAACGCTTCCAGACGCACATGCAATTTTTGCATGCCGCACTCATGCTTGAGTTGACATGAAATGCTCTAACAGCACAATAGCCAGCCACGTAACACAGCGTGGCGCAATAGGTAGTCGGCCTCAATTCTGCTGAATTGAGGAAATCAACACTGTAACTTATTAGGTAAGGCCATTGACTACGGGTCCGATTATACCGAATCCACTTTATCTTCGCTGTCAACACAGTACAGTGATAACGTGTTACATCTTCCCTTCGTAGAACCAGGGAGGAAGAGTTGAGGTGTACAGATGTATCCTCAACAGAATCACATGGCGGGTATTAGAGTACCTGGCTCTGCAAGGGTCTTCTCATGCGCCTGCGGTTCACGTCTAGCTGCCCTTACTACTGTCGCACGCTCCCCTTGACCAAGGAGCTCTCTAGACTCTAAGCATTCGCCGATGCGTCTTCGCTACGAAAGGAGTATCATAATGCCAATGTAACTGGCGCAGCTCGAGCCCCAACAAATAGTGAAACTACCGGCACGGCGGCGGCAAAACTAGACGGACAAGTGGACCAATCCTTGCTGAGGGCGCGTCATCGATCCGCCGCTTCATAGATGTAGCTGGCTACAGCTCGACGGAGCTTGTTGCACTTGGCTCAAGGCGGTGATAAGAAATGGTAGTTTCGTGGAAGGCTATCTGTCTTTTACTGAAATGGACTAGCAGCTTCCTCCCCATGTACCCCTGCAAAATCCTTTGTACTTACGTGGTCACTACACTGATCACAGTATTTAACCTAAACACACAAAATAGTATGGATTCAAAATTTAAATGGTCCAGCTTAATTGTTGTGACCAGCCCTCCTCCTCCGCTTCTCATATTGCCTGTGATGCAAGATCGATGCCTAGGTTTACTGATGTCTAATGCCTGTCTACTGTAGATGATAGAGAATGATGCACGACGGTGCTGTCAAGCTAGTGAAGATATCATAACAATCGTACGCGTGTACGGCTTTTGTAATGTGGCGCATGAGCACTGCTCCCAGAGAGTGCGCGTTCTCAATTGACAATCAGCCTGCCCAACTGAGGATTATCATGGCAAGTGTCAGGTACTGGCAAGAACCAGGTACAGTAATCCCCGGTATAAGAATACGATCGGATTCAGAGGGCTGTATTCTAATAAGTGGTTTATTACTATGTTTGGGGACGTTATCATGTTTCTGTTGCGCCTCCGGTGTACTTTACTGCCAAATAATGTAGTAATTCGCGTCATCCATCCCATCGATCTTCTGCGATCTCAAACGCCCCTACAGCACCTGCAAAGGGCCGAGAGCAACACAACTAACACCAACTCCCGTTGCAGCAGCAACTTTGAAACTGCTCGAGTTTAATACTCTTATATCGGTTCTTTTTGGTGTACAGTACATGGCTGGGATGACCGAAAATGGCAGGTGTAAGCTTCGATGTTCGCAATGTCGTATTCTTGTATGCTGTATGCCGGGGACAGGCGATTTTGAGCTGGAATCGTACTTCCCGAAACGGGAGTTGCATATCATATTCTTGTACAATGAATATTCTCTTAAAGTGATATTCTTGTACTGGGGATTACTGTACTCAGTGAGTAGTAAAGCGTTCTTTACCAGTGAGTACTACTCACTGGTAAAGAACGCTTTACTGCGTGGTATCCTGCATACCATTCAGCACATGTTACAGGGGCGGCACTCTCCCTGTCGTTTACACTGTCCAGGTCGCCACGGACCATGACAAATCGTTGACAGAAGCGAAGCATAACACCTCAGGCCGCATCTTTTTCTGCTCGCTGAGGCATAATAATCTAACTACGGCTAATAGCTAACAACCGCTTGAGGCGAATGATCCTCATCTACACGTTTACGGTAATTTCAACTCGTCACTTAACTTCGTCTCTCTCTCATCGCCTGGAGTCAGCCTTCACTTGAAGCGTCCCTATACCCTGTCGCGCAAGAAATTTCACTTCTCCCTCCCTTACTCTACAACACCATGTCTTGAACATCTTCTGGTGTCGTAATGAGAAGAATGGTTCTATGCTTCTGGAGAAGGACCGGTGCGAGTCTCGTAGTGTTTCCATCATCACAGGATGGACTAGGCGCGCATAAAAGATGCATGATTGATGAAAATGTGCTGAGCGATATCGCATTCTCAAGGGCCACGGAATTCATGTGGGCGGAGGCAGAGTGGGATGCGAAACGCGCGATGGGAATGAAGATAATTGCGGTACCCTTGGGTACAGTAGAAGGAACGAAGCTTCAGTTTACTGAATCCATAGTGAGAGCAATGCATCATGGAAGGCAAGCAGATTGGCTCCGCTATATCACGAAAACTATTCTCATCCCTATACAACGTTTCCACGCCATGTCCCTGCTGACGCAATACTGGGGAATAGAGTATCGAGTATGTCGATGTACTTTTCAATCATCACCGGCATTCCACGGAAATTCGACATAGACAACAGAAACAGTAGCTCAACACATAAGCACTGCACTGTACTGCATAGATCCTGCCTGCTTTCATGTTTCGTATCCCCGGCGCCCACCCTACATGGTATCATCAACGCAAGGTGGATCTGTCGCGCTGCAGACCCGCCCGGATCCTCGAATTGCCCCGATACAGCAGTTTTGTGCACCTCCCGGACGGGAGGCGCACCCAGCAAAGCCGCATGTCCCGCAACTACGCGCGCAGACAACACCATTAGCCCTCGGGAAAGGCGTAGGAGATGGGGAAACGCTTATGGAAGGCGTAGGTGTTGCCGTGGCCGTAGCGGTCGCTGTCGCCGTAGGAGATATGCTCGGCGTCGCAGATGCGGTCGCAGTCGCAGTTGTGGATATGCTCGGCGTCGCAGAAGCAGTTGCGGTCGCCGTTGCGGTCGCGGTTGTAGATATGCTCGGCGTCGCAGAAGCGGTTGCGGTCGCGGTCGCGGTTGCGGTCGCGGTTGCGGTCGCGGTTGCGGTCGCGGTTGTAGATATGCTCGGCGTCGCAGAAGCGGTTGCGGTCGCCGTCATAGATATCGTCGGGGTCGGAGTCGCAGTGGCGGTTGCGGTAGCTGTCGAAGTGGTAGATATCGTCGGTGATGGAGACGCAGTTGCGGTTGTTGTTGGAGTTGGAGACGGAGACGGGTCACGATCGCAACACCACCAACCCCTTTCTCCATCTGCCGTCTGGCATGTTGTCACCTTACAAAGTTTCTTCTTCCGAAGGTGACACTCTCGTATCGCCTTTCTAAAACCAGAAAAGAGTGTGCGGCAGGTACAGGGGCATGTGTTGAGAGGCCTCGGGCCCAAACGGAAAGAGAGAGTAGAGGGAGAAACAGCGCTCCCAGTACCAAGGCCCAGAAGAGCGCAGGCGAGAGCGGCAAGAAAAGCCCCACGCATCTTAAAGGTGAAGTTGACGGAGAATTTGAGAAGTGCGTTGCTCTGACAATTCGATTCAAGTAGCCCTTGGTCGGTTCGTCCGGAAATGGCCGAATGTCTCTATTTGTAGACAAAGATATTAGGTGCGATGTTGCTGTCTTTCAGCAGAATGTTATCTATATTCCCGAAAGGGCGATACTGTCCTGCGCTTCATTATCAAGTTATAAGGTCCATGGAATCGATGTACAGTATTATACTGTACTTGGTTGTACAGTATAGTGATGTACTACAGCCCCCTATTAATGTGCATTACGCTTCTAAAGAGTCGGGCATGGGGGTGTAGACATACTAATTACGGATATAAGCAGGGAGTACAGTGGGGCTCCCTGCAGCAAGTTACAGTGTTCCAGACGTTGTGTTTTACCCTTTAGAGGAGGAATACTGTAATTGTGACGTGCACGTATGTGGTGAGAGAGAATCTCATGACCTTCCGATCACGCAATGGTTATTGTTGTGTGACAAGGAGAACATCGATTGTGTGATCGACAAGGAAGACCAAGACAGCAAAGGGAATACAGAGCTCCATATCGGCAGACTGTTTCACACGAAGGCTACGCAGAAGGCTTCACTCAACAGCAGTTGGTCTTTGAAAGCAAAAGAAGTGACACCTAGTTCGGACCGTACAAAAATTCCTATGCGAGGCAAGAAGTATTTTCTCCAACTCATGTGAACTGGCGAGAGGCTTTTGCATGATTGCGTGAGTGGCGCACTGAGTTGAAAGCCTTACGCCGCCCTTGCGCGTCTATGATACGACTCCGGCATGCCCCGCGTTCTCTGCCTGCATGGGTTCATCGCGGGAACGCATGCAAGCATACATCACAAGGAAAACTCAGAAAGCCTTTGTGGTTGGAAGTCATACACATGAGGCGACTTGGCTAGAGTATTATACGTACACTGAAGAGCACTCTACCTCTAGAATACTGTACCCTTCCGGGAGGCTCAATCCCAAAAAAAGGGTCAATTCTGAAAAAAAATATGAGTTATTTTTCAGAACTGACCCTTTTTTGAGAAAAATAATAATAATACAAATATGACAATTTTTACTGGTGTCACAACTGTAGGAGAGACTCAAGACCTTTACTGAGGGAAGGAGCGACGACGGTGTTAAATACCGTGTAGGGGGTATATACACGTGTAAGATACAACAACAACTGTGTACTGTATAATTGAGCCACCCAGAACAGAGAAGGGTATCATAACATGTAGGGGTTGTCGCCTCGATTCGAGTGCAGACACGCGCCGAGTGCAGATATGAGCACCGAGGCTTGCCGAGGGCCTCATATCGCAGCACGAGGCAACGTGTCTGGACGATGTAGCGAGGAGACAATACTGTATGCTTGTCTACCGGCTGCTTCCGCAACTGTCAGCCATGATAATTACAGTGGGATGGAGTAAAATTGTTGGATTGATTATTGTCTGCACGGTGGTGCAGACATTCTCGGCAGTAGTGCAGACATCTGCAATTTTTGCACTGCGCTGAACCCCACCAAGCCCTTCCGCGTTTGTCGCCGCTGTCACGGCGCGTATGTCCCCGTCAGCCGGTAGACAAGATATGATACCCTTCTCTGTTCATTTTGTTGTTACAGCACGCAGGAACTTATTCGAGGCGGTCGAGAGTGTGTGAGAGTGAAAGTGGATTCGGAGCGGACGATGCATGATTGGGCGTGCAATCAAAGAAACCACGTACACTTCCCTTACAGTACTAAAGTTCATTACAGTATACGTCATGTAAGGACATCCTCCGGCGTCGCAAAAATAATTGATTTACTCACAAACTCACGTCGATACCGTGCGGGCACATCTTTTGTGGCGGACTGATTACCCACCCCTGTGCTCGAAAATATAATATTTCTGAAGGCCTCAAAAATCATTTTTTTGCATACTACGAGCTCGCTTCGCCGCTAGCCTCCTTTGTGTCAGGGCCTCCTCGTATGCACGGAGCTATTCACCGTTCGTTACGGGCCAAATCCCTCTAATCGCGATGTCTTCAGGATAGCAGTTTGTAAGCACTGAAACACAAAATCTAATCCCCTAATCTCAGTGCAGCTCCCTGATACCCTAACTACCCTAGGGTACCTGTTGCGTCTTTACACTGCGCATTTGGTTTCGCAGGTGCTGCAGAAACAAGGTAGAAGCCTGCTTGAACTCACTTTCTCCGCTGACTTCAAAAATCAATCACGAGACCACAGGACGAGGCCTGTCGCAAAGCAGAATGCAGTTCCGATAGCGAAGGAGACGATACAAATGGGAAATATCAATTCTTGCCGAACATGGATAAGTTAAGAAAACGGGAAACTGCAAATACGCCTCACCCGGGGTCACTTGTCACCTGGAGAGCTTTACACACAAAGCTGAAGAATTCCGTACGACTTGGGCAGCGGAAAGTCAGCCGGCTATCCGGAGCCTTTCCTTGTTGCGTGTTAAGACGGCATTCATGAGTGGCATTCATGTGTAGGTCCAGATATCGAACGCGGTGATTGGGCTAGACAGCGTGAATTCCGGCTGGATGGGGGAAGAGAACGTGCTTAGCGCCGTCTTGAAGGAACCTGCGTAGTGGTTGGGCCCTTCGCCCAAACCACTGTCCGACAGTACGGAATATTGTACTACAGTAGTGTGTACCCTGTACGGACGTACGATCATCCCCCGATAAATGCATGTGGTTGGTAGAGTTGCACGTACCGGGTGTATGCAAATGTCCCGGAGGTGCCGGGGCCCGGAAGTGCCTGTGACAATACCCAGACACGTGCACACATAGCACACGTACCACACGCGCAGGCTCACACCCGCCGGCGTGAGACCAGTAGACTTAGTGTTGAGAGAGCAGGCCCAGACAGTAAGGACTGCCCCATCGTTCCTGCACTACAGTGCCGACCGTGCCATCATTTTATTTGAAATACTTTCTACCCTTCGTATAATCAAATATATTTCCCCAGCCAGAATGCTCTGTTGACAGCGCTGACATCAGTCCCCTGTCCATCTGACTACGTGGACACGTAGCACGGGGCGTGATGGTGCAGAATGTGTCAACGTAAACTTTACAACTCATTCCCCGCAGAAGTCTGGCATCGACAAACAGAATAACAGCGGGTGATCCTGGAAACAGTAGGGAATGGATTCCGGATGTTGTAAACTATAGATGGGCACGTGTATCGACTGGCATTGCAAAAGAATGAAGTACTCTTTTGCAATACAGGGGGAGCCTCATTAATGCACATTTGGACAATGCATTTGCCCAGTATTTGTCGATGAAGCTACGACAAGTTGAATTAATTCCATCAAGAACCAGATCGTTGATCCGTTTCTGATCCAGCGACCCTTCAGGGCTGCACTACAATTATGAAATTCCTCTTTAGAAAGAAGCGAGACAGTAGGGATTTGGGGAAGAGAAAAAGATGTCCTATGGAGTTAGAAGTAGACTTGCGAAAGGTCAAGAGCCTGATACTGTTTTTCGCTACAAACAGACAACTACTGACAGCGCTGCTAGATCTTTATAGAAGGGAGGTAGATGTCGTCAGAAAGAGAGAGAGAAAAAAAGACACCCCGGAATAAAAAGTTGTTTGTGCCATTGCCGCAACTTCGTCATCGCGCTGCTCTCGTGAGCAACTCCCCTCGTCCGGTGACGAGGAGACCGCGCACCAACCCAAGGCCTTATTTGATCGACAGTATTGCACCCTTATGAGCCGGAACAAGAGTTGTACACGTGTCGGATTATCTGGACAGATGCTCCCGCCGTGGCTTGGTAGGATGCTATGATCCGTGAGCACGGGTAACATGCAGCGGGTAACAGCTCATACGCCCCATACCAGCGGGCCACTGCCAAAAATTAAAATTGTTGACATTCATGAATCTAGACATTATTTAATAGATTATTAAAACACCTATTAAAAAATTTGGCCGGCATTCATGAGCCCTGCAGTCTGCGCATTGCACGGAGGAGGAGACCTAAGACCAGCGCCAGCGCCTGCCCCAGGTCGACGTCCCGGTTGTCCGCAACAGCTTGTGCGCCCGCTCGTACCAGGCCTTCTTGGAGGACTCCCAGCTCTGCGCCAACTACCTCGACGGCGGCTGCGACTCGTCTCAGGACGACTCTAGCGGCCCGTTGCTGCAGTACGACGCCGACGGAAAGCCGGTCCTCGTCGCCATCGTCTCCACGGGCGCCGGCTGCCCGACTTCCCCGGCATCTACCCGCTCTCCTAGCGATACTACCCGCTTCGGCGGATGAGGACCACTTTTGGCTTGATTTGGGGCAGACGTCCATGACTCACCTGAGTCCGAGTTCTGCTTTGGTAAGCTTCAAGATGAAGGGGCACTTCCAAGATGAGAGGGCGTAAGTAGAGACCAGAGATCGCTTTATCTTACCGAGCGTGTGTGTGAAAAACATTCTCGAATGGTTAAGCCATACAAGCTACATCCGCACGGCCGCCTTCCGCACGTGGGTGGAGACCGAGCTGCGCCTCGCATTCACGCCGGCCACCGAGACCGTTCCCGTCTTCCTGGAGAAGTCCGGCGTCGCTACCGGCGCCGTCGTGGCGGCGCGGCCGCCGTCGTCGAGGTAGCCGCCGCTCTCTCTTCCACATCTCCTCCCCCGTCTCCACCCAGCCCCGCCTCGCCTCGCCACCCCCATCAGCACCTGCACCCTCTCCGCGAGCGTCCTCGCCCGCCGCATTAGCCGCTCGTTCTCGCGCTCCACGATGTCTTCCGCGCCTCCCGCACCTTCTTCCTCTCGCTGCTCCGCCTCGCGCTCACCTGGTTCCGCGCTCGCCCCCCGCACCTCCACGCGTGCCGCCATCGCCGCCTTCCCCGCCGCCGCACAGACGCACACATGACCAAGAAGCAGACAACGTCATTTTCAGCTGCAGGCGACAGTGGTCGCGCCATGCGCGTTCGGAGCAAGCAACTCGAGCGCGACCAGCGGCAACGGAGGCCCTCCACTGCCCCAGGACGCGTGTCCAACCCCGCTTTCTCGCCGCTTCCCACCCCGCCTGCTCCTTCCTTCTCCTCCGCTCGTCTCCCCGCACCTACCGCTCCACCGTCGCCGCTGCCATCCCCCGCTCTCTCCGCTACCTCTCCTGTATTCGTCGCCTCTTGCCCCCTCGACCTGCCCCGTGTACCAGCCCGCCCTTCCGTGCCCTGCGACTTATTGAATGCGTGAAATGGGAAGCTTCTGTGGAAGGCAGCTCAAGCTGCTTCTCCAAGATGTAGTATCTCCGCAATACCCTCGAAAAACTTATGTCCAGAATGGTGGTCCGTATGGGCTGTCGCATGGAGCCCTTTCACTGCGTAGAGGGGTGTATTTGTGAGAGTTTACCACGCCAGGAGGGTCGACAAGTGAGGGCCAGATATCAACGATAACAGCAAAACGCCGAGCACCCCCGACTTCTGTTTTTGAACCCTATTCTACACGAGTGAAAACGCATTAACAATGAGTCAAATCCGTGAGTGGCTGTGAACGTAGGCCTCCCGGTCGCTTTGCCCGCAAGTTCATGTCTCTGTTTCAGGCGAGTAGGCTTCAAGACTGAGGAAACAAAAATTGAACCATTTTGCAGCATGAGTGACGTTTATCCTCTCACTAATGACAATCGTCACGGGCTTCTGGCTAGAGTGGTGACACACCTTGAACAAATTGCGCTGTAGTGAGACCTCGCCGCCTTCCATTCCCTTGCCGTGCGGCTCGTCCCGCTCCTTCTCGCCTTGCTTCCCCCCTTCTGCGCCTGCGCGCCTCTTCCTCACCAAGCCCCCAATGCCCTGCGCAAACGCGATGCGCTCCCCGCAGCCTCCACACTCAGTAAAAATCCCAACGCTGCTAGGGAATCTTATGAATCTCCCCTGCAATGAAGGCGAGGCTGCCGACGACGCACCTCCCTCACCCATCGCGTCCTCCGACCGTCCAACTTCTCCATCCGCAGAAAGACACGACTCAGATGCCAAAACGAGGCCTCCCCCCTCACCCGCTGACGTCCCAAGCTGCTAACCGGCCTCCCAGATACTGATAGCCTTCTCTGCCTCTTCCGCGCGCCCACTCTCCTTCTCCGCCGAGCTCACGGCCCTCGCGGCAACTCTGATTTATCACAGTGCGCCGAGCCGACCAACTCAATCCTCCGTCGACAGTCTTCCGCGCTCGACCCTGTCCCCTAGCACGCAATAGCCACTTTACTGTATTAACGTATTGTAAAACTAAGTATCAAATGCAAGTAAAACCCAGCTTGTCGTATGGATTCTCATTAATCTTGTCGTCGAAACCAAGATATTTGATCATCTCTTGAAGGTCCGTTCATCCAAACTGCATCATCATGTCCCGCAGGCCCCATCCAAGAACGTAGTGATGGTACTGGGCGCCTCCGCAACGGGCTGAATGCTCTGTTAGCCGACCCGCTGTTCCAATTCTATTGCTCATGTAGAATAGAGTCTCTCTATAAGTAGAATGGCTCGTAAAACCTCGTGCATTGTGCGCGCACACCCGCGCAACCATCGCGGCTCTGCCCCCCCTCCTCGCGCCGCGCATCGCGCGCCGCGCCGCACCCTCTCCCGCCCCACCTACGCCCGTCCCGTCCTACTTGTCCAACCACTCGACACATTCCTTACTGATTTGGAGAAAAAA